>NC_092381.1:106962180-107207180 GCF_030028105.1 Mobula birostris
TGGGAGTTCAGAAGCTTGTACATTTTCCCAGTGTGTTTGTGGGTTTCCTGCAGATGCTCCCACTTCCCCCACAGTCCAAAGACGTTCCAGTTAGTGGGTTGATTGGTCACTGTAAATTGTCCTGTGATTGGGGTAGGATTAGATCGGGGACTGTGGCTCGTTGTACCGGAAGGGCCTGTCCCACACTGTATCTCTAAATAAAATAAATTCTGCAACCAAGAGTCCGTCTCCTCATATAATGAGTCTATTCAGGTTTAATATCACCGGTATATTTGTGAAATTTGTTGTTATGTGGCAGCAGTACAACACAATTCATAATAATAATAAAAACTATAAATTACTAAAAGAAAAACATTTAAAATTTTAATTTAGACAAGTAGTGCAAAAGAAGAGAAAAAATGTAGAAAGTAAGGAGACAGTGTTCATGGGGTCATTGTCCGTTCTGAAATTGGATGGCAGAGGGGAAGAAACCCTGAATCGTTAACTGTTCTGTACCTCCTTCCTGATGGCAGCAATGAGAAGAGACCATGTCTTCTTTCCAAGGGTCTGACAGCAGCGGGTTAAAAGCTGTCCTCCTGCGTGGTGATATATGCTCTCAAGTTTGTGCATCTTCTGTCTGATGGGAGAGGGGAGAAGAATTTCCCGGATGGAGGGCTAAAAAAGAACAAACCGCCTGCAGGTGACCCAGGGCAACCTGACAGCCAGTGAGGTATGACTGGTATCACAAGACAAACTGCAGCCATCTTGGACACAAACAGATTTGTGATAATCATAGCTCATCAAGAACGCTAGAGGGAATATCCTAGCGTTGCGGGTTCCGTCCTCTGTTCAACATCTTATAGAGATGAACTCTACTCCTTAGCAACACACACACACACACACACAAACTGCTGGGGGAACTAAGCAGGTCAGGCAGCATCAATGGAAAAGAGTAAACAGTCGACATATCAGCTGAGATCCTTTCCAGAACTGAAAGAGGGAAGGGGAGGGGAAAATTACGGGAAGTTGGAGAAAAAAATTTCCTTTTTGAGTACTGTATATGTCTGATTTATCAGCGATCTGATTTCAAAGGTTCATTTTATTATCAAAGTATGTATGCAGAATACACCTCCGAGATTTGTCTTCTCCAGATAGTCATGAAAAATAGAAAACCATAGAACCAAAGACATAAATCTTCCCCCTGCATGAAAAGAAAAATAAGCAAAATTTCGCAAAACCCAACCCCTCCCTTGCACAAAAACTAACAGATCAGAACATCAAACCCCAAAACCCAGCCTTCCAATCGGTAACACTTGAATCCTAGGGAGACCAATATCCTGGCAGGGAAATTAGCGAGGGCTACTGAGGTGACTTTAAACTAGAATGGTTGGGGAGTGGGAATCAAATTAAAGAGGCTAGGCGAGAGGAGGTTAGTTCACAACAGGGGGATGGGAACCAGTGCAGAGAGACAGAGGGGTGTAAAGTGAGGGTAGAAGCAAAAAGTAAAAGTGGCAGGCCGACAAATCCAGGGCAAGCATCAAAAAGGGCCACTTTTCAACATAATTGTATAAGGGCTAAGAGAGTTGTAAAAGAGCGCCTGAAGGCTTTGTGTGTCAATGCAAGGAGCATTCGTAACAAGGTGGATGAATTGAAAGTACAGATTGTTATTAATGATCATGATATAGTTGGGATCACAGAGACATGGCTCCAGGGTGACCAAGGATGGGAGCTCAACGTTCAGGGATATTCAATATTCAGGAGGGATAGACATGAAAGAAAAGGAGGTGGGGTGGCATTGCTGGTTAGAGATGAGATTAATGCAATAGAAAGGAAGGACATTAGCCGGGAAGATGTGGAATCGATATGGGTAGAGCTGCATAACACTAAGGGGCAGAAAATGCTGGTGGGAGTTGTGTACAAGCCACCTAACAGTAGTAGTGAGGTCAGAGATGGTATTAAACAGGAAATTAGAAATGTGTGCAATAAAGGAACAGCAGTTATAATGGGTGACTTCAATCTACATGTAGATTGGGTGAACCAAATTGGTAAAGGCGCTGAGGAAGAGGATTTCTTGGAATGTATGCGGGATGGTTTTTTGAACCAACACGTCGAAGAACCAACTAGAGAGCAGGCTATTCTAGACTGGGTTTTGAGCAATGAGGAAGGGATAATTAGCAATCTTGTCGTGAGAGGCCCCTTGGGTAAGAGTGACCATAATATGGTGGAATTCTTCATTAAGATGGAGAGTGACATAGTTAATTCAGAAACAAAGGTTCTGAACTTAAAGAGGGGTAACTTTGAGGGTATGAGTCGTGAATTAGCTAAGATAGACTGGCAAATAACACTTAAAGGATTGACGGTGGATATGCAATGGCAAGCATTTAAAGATTGCATGGATGAACTACAACAATTGTTCATCCCAGTTTGGCAAAAGAATAAATCAAGGAAGGTAGTGCACCCGTGGCTGACAAGAGAAATTAGGGATAGTATCAATTCCAAAGAAGAAGCATCCAAATTAGCCAGAAAAAGTGGCTCACCTGAGGACTGGGAGAAATTCAGAGTTCAGCAGAGGAGGACAAAGGGCTTAATTAGGAAGGGGAAAACAGATTATGACAGAAAACTGGCAGGGAACATAAAAACTGACTGTAAAAGCTTTTATAGATATGTAAAAAGGAAAAGACTGGTAAAGACAAATGTAGGTCCCCTACAGACAGAAACAGGTGAATTGATTATGGGAAGCAAGTACATGGCAGACCAATTGAATAATTACTTTGGTTCTGTCTTCACTGAGGAGGACATAAATAATCTTCCAGAAATAGTAGGGGACAGAGGGTCCAGTGAGATGGAGGAACTGAGCGAAATACATGTTAGTAGGGAAGTGGTGTTAGGTAAATTGAAGGGATTAAAGGCAGATAAATCCCCAGGGCCAGATGGTCTGCATCCCAGAGTGCTTAAGGAAGTAGCCCAAGAAATAATGCATGCATTAGTGATAATTTTTCAAAACTCGTTAGATCCTGGACTAGTTCCTGAGGATTGGAGGGTGGCTAATGTAACCCCACTTTTTAAAAAAGGAGGGAGAGAGAAACCGGGGAATTATAGACCGGTTAGCCTAATGTCGGTGGTGGGGAAACTGCTGGAGTCAGTTATCGAGGATGTGATAGCAGCACATTTGGAAAGCGGTGAAATGATCGGACAAAGTCAGCATGGATTTGTGAAAGGAAAATCATGTCTGACGAATCTCATAGAATTTTTTGAGGATGTAACTAGTAGAGTGGATAGGGGAGAACCAGTGGATGTGGTATATTTGGATTTTCAAAAGGCTTTTGACAAGGTTCCACACAGGAGATTAGTGTGCAAACTTAAAGCACACGGTATTGGGGGTAAGGTATTGATGTGGATAGAGAATTGGTTAGCAGACAGGAAGCAAAGAGTGGGAATAAACGGGACCTTTTCAGAACGGCAGGCAGTGACTAGTGGGGTACCGCAAGGCTCAGTGCTGGGACCCCAGTTGTTTACAATATATATTAATGACTTGGATGAGAGGACTAAATGCAGCATCTCCAAGTTTGCGGATGACACGAAGCTGGGCGGCAGTGTTAGCTGTGAGGAGGATGCTAAGAGGATGCAGGGTGACTTGGATAGGTTGGGTGAGTGGGCAAATTCATGGCAGATGCAATTTAATGTGGATAAATGTGAAGTTATCCACTTTGGTGGCAAAAATAGGAAAACAGATTATTATCTGAATGGTGGCCGATTAGGAAAATGGGAGGTGCAACGAGACCTGGGTGTCATTATACACCAGTCATTGAAAGTGGGCATGCAGGTACAGCAGGCGGTGAAAAAGGCGAATGGTATGCTGGCATTTATAGCGAGAGGATTCAAGTACAGGAGCAGGGAGGTACTACTGCAGTCGTACAAGGCCTTGGTGAGACCACACCTGGAGTATTGTGTGCAGTTTTGGTCCCCTAATCTGAGGAAAGACATCCTTGCCATAGAGGGAGTACAAAGAAGGTTCACCAGATTGATTCCTGGGATGGCAGGACTTTCATATGAAGAAAGACTGGATGAACTGGGCTTGTACTCGTTGGAATTTAGAAGATTGAGGGGGGATCTGATTGAAACGTATAAAATCCTAAAGGGATTGGACAGGCTAGATGCAGGAAGATTGTTCCCGATGTTGGGGAAGTCCAGAACGAGGGGTCACAGTTTGAGGATAAAGGGGAAGCCTTTTAGGACTGAGATTAGGAAAAACTTCTTCACACAGAGAGTGGTGAATCTGTGGAATTCTCTGCCACAGGAAACAGTTGAGGCCAGTTCATTGGCTATATTTAAGAGGGAGTTAGATATGGCCCTTGTGGCTACGAGGATCAGGGGGTATGGAGGGAAGGCTGGTGCAGGGTTCTGAGTTGGATGATCAGCCATGATCATAATAAATGGCGGTGCAGGCTTGAAGGGCTGAATGGCCTACTCCTGCACCTATTATCTATGTTTCTATGTAAGAAAGAATGGGCAAGAATACCAAAAAATCATAGGAGCAATATGAATCCCAGACCGGCCGCCTCGAATTTGATTTCAATCACCGCACCCTTGCAACCGTGGTTTGGGCCTCTTTTAAATTAGCTGTCTGATGCCCCATTTATAGACCAGCAGTGATCATTTCATTGTTCTTGTGAAAAGGAGTAGGGCAGAAAATTACTTTATTTATAGTGATGTATAACAGTTACTATCTAATTTGCTCTGGGTTGGTAACTTTATGTTCCAGTAATTATGGGGTTAAAAAGCAGGCAATGATAACTGTACCAGAAAACCCAGCTGCTTCATTAATAACGCCCAGGAGAGTCAGTCTGCTGCACTCATCCTGAAAGGTATTCGGCATGCCATCTAAAACTTTGATAAACTTCTGTAGCTGTACAGTGGAGACTTTTCTGACTGGTTGCCTCACGGCCCGGTATAGAAACATTAATGCCCAAGAATGGAAGATCCGACAAAAAGTGTTGCATATGGCTCAGTCTGTCACAGGAAAAACCCTCTGCAATAAGCACATCCACACAGAGTGCTATCGCAGGAAAACAGCAGCCATCATCAGGGTTCCCACCTGCCAGGTCATGCTCTTTTCTTGCTGCTTCCATCAGGATCTGATTTGACAAGAGTCCACATGAACAGAATCAGAATCAGGTTTAATATCACCAGTATGTGTTGTGAAATTTGTTAACTTAGTAGCAGCAGTTCAATGCAATACATAATCTAGAAAAAAAATAAATCTTATTTAGTATACTTTATACAATATATGTATATTGAATAGATTAAAAATTGTACAAAAATATACTATATATTTTTTCAAAAGTGAGGTAGTGTCCAAAGGTTCAATGTCCATTTACGAATCGGATGGCAGAGGGGAAGAAGCTGTTCCTGAATCACTGAGTGTGTGCCTTCAGGCTTCTGTACCCCCTCCCTGATGGTAACAGTGAGAAAAGGGCATGCCCTGGGTGCTGGA
This sequence comes from Mobula birostris, assembly GCF_030028105.1. NCBI lineage: Eukaryota > Metazoa > Chordata > Chondrichthyes > Myliobatiformes > Myliobatidae > Mobula > Mobula birostris. The sequence goes on from NC_092381.1 coordinate 106,967,654, forward strand.
GGTCCTTAATAATAGACGCTGCCTTTCTGAGACACCACTCCTTGAAGATGTTCTGGGTACTTTGTAGGCTAGTACCCAAGATGGAGCCGACTAAATTTACAACCTTCTGCAGCTTCTTTCGGTCCTGTGCAGTAGCCCCTCCATACCAGACAGTGATGCAGCCTGTCAGAATGCTCTCCACGGTACAACTATAGAAGTTTTTGAGTGTATTTGTACTCCTAATAAAGTATAGCCGCTGTCTTGCCTTCTTTATAACGACATCAATATGTTGGGACCAGGTTAGGTCCTCAGAGATCTTGACACCCAGGAACTTGAAGTTGCTCACTCTCTCCACTTCTGATCCCTCTATGAGGATTGGCATGTGTTCCTTCACCTTTTTCACACAGAGGGTTGTGGTTCTGTGGAATGCTCTGCCTCAGAAGGCAGTGGAGGCCAATTCTCTGGATTCTTTCAAAAAAGAGTTAGATAGAGCTCTTAAAGATAGCGGAGTCAAGGGATATGGGGAGAAGGCAGGAACGGGGTACTGATTGTGGATGATCAGCCATGATCACAGTGAATGGTGGTGCTGGCTCGAAGGGCTGAATGGCCTACTCCTGCACCTATTGTCTATTGTCTTACCTTCCTGAAGTCCACAAGCAGCTCTTTCATTTTACTGACGTTGAGTGCCAGGTTGTTGCTGCGACACCACTACACTAGTTGGCATATCTCACTCCCGTACGGCCTCTCGTCATCACCTGAGATTCTACCAACAATGACTGTATCATCAGCAAATTTGTAGATAACATTTGAGCTATGCCTAGTCACTCAGTCATGGGTATAGAGAGAGTAGAGCAGTGGGCTAAGCACACACCCCTGAGGTGCACCAGTGTCGATCGTCAGAGAAGAGGAGATGTTATTACCAATCCGCACAGATTGTGGTCTTCCGGTTAGGACTCGGCCTGAGAAGTCAACTGTCCATTTCCGTCCACAACTGCCTGACACGCTGAGACTTTCCAGCAGTTTGCAAGTACAGTATCGACAGTTGATGTATCACCTCCGGATCTGTAGGTTCCCAGATCTCTACAGTGAGTCAGAGTAGCCTTGTCTACCTGAACTGTGGAGGGTAGAGCGGTGGATAGGTACGATGACGGTGCAGACTGACTGGAATGGGTCGGGGGATCGCTGCCCCGCTGCTTAGCACCTGTACGGACCACCCCCTCGACGAGCCGGATGAGGTCTGGGTGAACGTCAGCCCTGGTCCGAGGCACACCGACCCGCCGGGTGAACACTGGACCCAGTCACGTATACATTAACCCCGGTGTTGGTTCCTGTTTCCATCCAACAAAGTTTTTTACAAAACGAAAAGTTTCTCTGAACTTTCAGCCAATCGCATCGAGGGGTGGCGCGGAGAGCTGGGACGCGGCGTGACGTCACTGCTGTTCCGGGTGGAAGGTCGCGCGGAGCAGCTTTCCGGTTTCCATTTCTTGTCCGGACGGGGCTCGTGAGGGAAAATGGTGAAAGTTGTTTTTGTTGGGAGGAGGGAGGAGAGAGGGCGGAGGTGGTCTGGGTTGGAGGAGGAGGTGTGGGGATGCGGGGTGTTGCAGATCCTTGGCCTCCAGTTCAGATGAGTGGTGGGGTGCGATGGAGGGAAGGGAGAGGGTGCTTTGCTGTAGCATTGATAGATAGGTATACTTCATTAATCCCGAGGGAAATTTGGTTTCGTTACAGCCGCACCAACCAAGAATAGAGCGTAAAAATAGAGCGTTCACTGACGGTAGGGAGGGTGTGTGGGGCAAGGAAATGAGAGGGAGGGGGGTAGGATGGGAGAGGGGGTAGTGGGGGAGGGAGGGAGAGGGGGTAGGGGGGAGGGGATAGGGTGGGAGAGGGAGCAGGGGTGGTGGGGAGAGGGAGAGGGGGTAGTGGGGGAGGGTGGGAGAGGGTAGTGGGGGAGGGTGGGAGATGGGGTAGGAGGGAGGGGATAGAGAGGTTAGGGCGGGAGAGGGGTTAGTGAGGGAGGGAGGGGGGTAGGGAGGGAGAGGGGTTGGTGGGTGAGGGTGAAGGACAGGGAGAAGTGGAATGGATAAGAAGGAGGAGAGGTAGGGGGAGGGAGGGGAGAAGAGACTCAGCCAACCTGAGGAGATTGGGGTGTGGAGGCCAGGGATACTGAATCGGTGACGGAGGAGTTGAGCAGACCATTACTCAGACACTCATCGCCTCACTCTTTTCAGTCACACACCATCCTGCTGGTGCAGCCCACAAAACGACCAGAGGGCAGGACGTATGCCGACTATGAATCTGTCAATGAGTGTATGGAAGGTAGAGTACTCCACTTAATCTGACCAGAGATGTGAGGTGTATGATTCTCTGCTTCATTACCGAGCTGTAACTGGGAGTTGGGGCAACCTGGTCATTTCTAACTTGCACCTAAGCCCAGGCACTGTTTAGATTTCTGGGCCGACAGACAACCAGCTGGAGGAACTCGGTGTGTTGAGCAATGGAGTGAAATGGGAATAGACAGAATCTGTGGAAAGGGAAAAAGGAGTTGACATTTTGGGATGAGCTCCTTCATTTGAGAGTTCTGATGAAGGGTCTCAGCCTGACATGTCGACTGTTTATTCCTCTCCACAGATGCTGCCTGATCTGCTGAATTCCACCAGCATTTTGTGTCTGCTGTGGATTTCCAGCATCTACTGAATTTCTCCTGTTTATATAATATGTAACTTTAAGACGTCCCAAGTTAGATTAGGTTCTGTGCTGAGGCAAGTTATTTAAATCCTTGAAGCACTGCAAATAGTCCCGGAGCAGAAACTATTCCTTTCACCCACACACGCTGCTCGACCTGCTGGGTTCATCCAGCAGATTGTCTGTCGCTCCAGACTCCAGTGTCTGCTGCCTCTCACGCCTCCTCTACTTTGTCATTAACTGCTCAGCCCAAGTAGACTCCCGAGGTCTCTAGTCCCTCATCCATTCCTCTCTTGGCTCTCAGCAGGCCTCTGAATCTCCCAGGCAGAATCATCAATGCTGCTTCTCTGCTGAGGCTGTTTGTATTCACCTCTCTGTGAGGTTTGGAGTGTGGTCAAATCCTGATTATTTATTTAGTGTGATACAGCGTGGAATAAGCTCTTTGAACTTTGCTGCTCAGCAATCTCCTGATTTAATCCTAGCCTAATCACAAGACAATTTACAGTGATCAATTAATCTATCACTGGTGCGTTTGGACTGTGGGAGGAAACCCACACGATCATGGGGAGAATGTGCAAACTCTTTGCAGGCGGCGGGGGCAATTGAACTCAGGATGCTGGTACTGTAAAGCGTTGTGCTAGCCACTATGCTGCCGTGCCACCCCACGCTTACTTGTTTAATGAGCAACAAAGGCTGCTGGAAATTCTTCACATTGGGAAAAAGCCGTATTATTTTGGATAACATCTGTCAGAAGGAGTCTGATTGCTAACCATTGCAGGTGAGGAAGGCGACACTGGCCTTTGTCGGTCATAACATCGGGCACAGAAGTTGGGAAGTTTTGGTATAAGCTGTTGGTGAGTGCACTTGGAGAGGGTGATAACTGAAAAGGGGCATAGGTTTACGACCAGAGGCAAGAGATTTAAAGGATATTCACAGTTTATTCACGTATTTGGAATGAGCTGCCAGAAGTAGTGGGTTGAGGTGGGCGCATTAGCAACATGTAGGTATGTACATGGAGAGCAGAGGTTTCGAGGCACATGGAGAGCGCACAGCTTTACAGTACAGGCAGCCCAGGTTCAATTCTCACTGCTGTCTGTACATTCTCCCCGTGACCGTGAGAGTTTCCTCCCACAGTCCAAAGACGTACCGATTGGTAGGTTAATTGGTCACTGCAAATTGTCCCATGATCAGGCTGGGATTAAATCGGAGGCTGCTGGGTGGTGCAGCTGGAAGAGCTGGTTCTGTGCTTTGTCTCGAGGGCTATAGGCCAGAGGTGGGCAGATGGGACTAGCTCACTGGACAGTGCAGTCAGCAAGCATGAGTTGGGTAGCAGGGCCTGTTTCCATGCTGTGTAAGTCTGCAATTGGAAATGTTTCCTTTCAGATCTGTTGCCTGTCAAACGGAATATTTCCAGCTCTAATAAGAAGTTACTGTTGGATCCTCAATAAAGAGTTTAAATCAATTGACCTGAGACCAAACATCGTTTGCCCTGGCATCACTTAAAGTTAATTTGATAACGTCCCTCAGTCATTTTGTTGTTTCTGCTGTGATTTCTCCGATTGTTTCCCCTTTGAGGGAGGTAATGAGCTGGGAGGGAGTGCCAACTTATGCATCATGAGGGGAGGCAATTCAGCTTGCATCCATTGCTTGTGCATTAAAGGTTTTGCATCAAGTTGGGTGTTAAATACATTAAGTTTGTGTTTGTTTCTCCATAGGTGTCTGTAAAATGTTTGAAGAGCATCTGAAACGGATGAACCCCAACAGCCCCTCTATCACATACGACATCAGCCAACTCTTCGACTTCATTGACGACCTTGCTGACCTGAGCTGTCTCGTGTAAGTGCAGTTGCCACTTGTGTCTCAGCAGAGGTCTTTCAGCCCTCGACCTGGAGCAACAAACATTCGACCGGAGGGGCAAGTCCTGATGCAGGATTTCCACCTGAAACAAGACAATTCCTCTCCTGCTACAGACACTGCTTGACCTGCTGACCTCCTCCTGCAGATTGTTTGTTGCTCCAGATTCCAGCGTCTGTTGTCTCTGGTGTCTTCTGCAGCCGATCTCTATTTGAATTCCTTTGCAATACCTTGGTTAACCATTAGCCTTGTCACTCCAGGGAAGTCTGTTGCTTCCATTTGGTCCTCAGGACTTTGCATTTTCTACTGGAGTTAGAGATTCATCTTCTGTATTTCAGCTTCGCCCTCTGTTGCTGGCCTTTGAGGCTCTGCTCATTTGGGATTTTTATACACTTAAGTCTTACGTGAAATTTATCCAACGCTCACCTCGTTACTCAGGAGTGGCAAAGCTACTTTTAAGAACTTGACATTTGTTTTGTTAGCCAAAACACTGGCAAGTTTCTACAGATGTGCCATGAAGAGCATTCTAACTGCTGCACCACCGTCTGGGGGGGGCGGGAGGCAGCTGCACAGGATCGAATTAAGCTGCAGAGAGTAGCTCCGTCATGGGCACTAACCTCCATAGTATCCAGGACATCTTCAAGGAGTGATGACTCAAAAAGGCGGTGTCTATCATTAAGGACCCCCATCACCCAGGTCATGCCCTGTTCTCATTGAACCATCAGGGAAGAGGTACAGAAGATGCACGCTCAAAGATTCAGGAACAGCTTCTCCCCCCTGCCATCCGATTTCTGAATGGACATCGAACCCGTGAACACTACCTCACTATTTTTGCACAACTTATTTAATTAAACCTGATTCTGAACACAGCTTCCTGAGGCCACCGGATACAAACCCCACTAACTGATGGATTATGAATATATTGTACCTGTTGTGGAGTTAGTCTACCAGTGTAGGGCTAGCTAAGTACTTATCAAAGAGGCAGCAAACGGAGAGCAGGCGTATGGCGTTCAAGATGTGGATCTGATTACTGGCAGTACAGGTCTGAATGGGCTTCTTGGTGAGTGTAAAGTCACTGAAAAGCAGTTTGGTCAGATCCAGTTTGAATTGAGCCCCTAATAATTCCCAGTGTTAATGGGATGCTGAATTGAGGAGCTGTGGTACAATTTCAGTGGCCAAACATTTTAATTTTGAATCCCATTCCTGTTCCGGGTCCGTGGCTGCCTCTTGTGAGAAGATGAGGCCCCCTCAGGTGGAGGAGCAACACCTTGTATTCTGTGTGCGTACCCACCAACCTGATGGCATGAATATTGATTTCTCCTGGTGAAAAAAATCACAAATTCCCCCCACCCTGCAACCACTTCTATTCCCCTCTCCTGCCTATCACCTCCCCCTGGGGTCCCTCCTCCTTCCTTTTCTCTACTCTCCTATCAGATTCCTTCCTCTCCAGCTGTTGACCTTTCCCACCCCCCTGGCCAGCCTCCTTTCCCTTTTTATTCAGACATCACCCCCCCCCCCCCACCCTTGGTGTGTTGATCGGATCCATTTTAAATTGAGTCCCAGTAATTCCTGGTGTTAATGGGGTGCTGAATCAAGCAGCTGGGTGGAATGTTGGGAGTAGGTTTGTCAGACCAGGCAGCTTCCAACAAGTGCAAGAATCAGGTTTAAAAGCTCACCCAGATTCCGAATTCATCCAACCTAAATACGAATCAAATATAGTTTTAATATCAGCGGTATACGTCATGAAATTTGTTGTATGCAGAAGCAGTACAATGCAACACATAAAAAAAACTATAAATTACAATACCAAGTATATATTAAGTAGTGCAAAAATAGAAATGGAAAAAATAGCGAGGTAGTGCTCATGGGTTCAATGTTTATTCAGAAATCGGATGGCAGAGAGGGAGAAGCTGTTCCTGAATCGTTCAGTGTATGCCTTCACACTTCCATACCTCCTCGCTGATGGTAGCAATGAGAAGAGAGCATGTCCTGGGTGATGGGGTCCTTAATGATGGACACCACCTTTTGGAAGTATCTTCAATCCTCAGGAGGCTAGAGCCTGTGATGGAGCTGGAGTTCCTAACTTTCTACAGGTGGGTGGGATACCGATCGTAGAGGCTGCTCTACATTCTGCTCCTGTTCTCTTGGGGCAAGTCACTTGCTGCTCCTTGCCTGGTCCAAGCCTTGTGGCTGGTCATTTTCCAGTCAGTACTGTAACATCCCTGAACATTGTTGGGGTGTTGAGAGTCTCTCCTGTTTATGATCAGTGTGTGGCACTTTCTGTGCATGAATATGTTGTTCCTCTCCTGGAGGACAGGTCTTCAGTGCCATGGTCTGGTACCCAAGCCTTCTGTGTCATCCACTGCTGTCTCACTTCATGTGGGCACATGGCAGTGAATTCAATTGCTCAAAGAATCAACATCTGTCATTGTGGGGATATCGGGAGGAAGCTGAGGTGTAGTATCTGTTTAAGACCTTGTCATAAGAGCAGAATTAGGCCATTCAGCCCATTGAATCTGCTCTGCTGCTCCATCATGGCTGATTTACTATCCCTCTGAGCCCCATTCTCCTTTAACCTTTGACACCCTTACTAATGAAGAACTTAACCTTTGGTTTAAATATACCCAGACTGTCTGCAGCAATGAATTACAAAGGTTCACCATCCTTTGTCTACAGAAGTTCTTCCCCATCTCTCTTCTAAATGTATGTCCCTTTATTCTGAGGCGGTGCCCTCTGGTCCTAGACTCCCCCACTATGGGGAATATCCTCTCCTCGTCCACTCTATTTGGGCTTTTCAACACTCGATACCAAAGCTCCTGTTGATATTCTGATGAAGCATATTAAACGAAGTGTATTTGTTTTGTTCCACAGTTACCGAGCAGACACACAGACGTACCAGCCGTACAATAAGGACTGGCTGAAGGAGAAGATCTACATTCTGCTTCGCCGGCAGGCACAGCAGGCAGGGAAATAACTTTGGCCTGTCTCTTCTGATCCATGTTTGGCTCAGAGAGAGCGGTTCTACCAACTTGTGTTCTTTTTTCTTTGTAGTTCACAGATGTTCCTCTCCAGGTCTCGGCTGTACCTAAGTACATTGATTCGAGATCTGAGGTATTTTTGTAGAAATAATTTTGAATTTTTTCCCTGCCCCCCGCCCCTCGACCACCATCCATTAGCTCTTTTTTTTAGAAAAATCATGCATTGCTGTTTTAAGATAGACCCGTGTTCAGTGCAATGAAGAGTCTTGTATGTTCTTATAGCATCCTAGATGCAAGTCATGTCATGTGAACCTTTTGATGCTTTTTTTCTCGGGAAGGACCCTGACAAACTTGCCTGTCATCTGTTCAGACGTCCAGTTTTCTTGCATGCAGGACAACTCGTTGTTAGTGGTTTTGCAAACACTTTTTTCTGTGATATCCTGTTTATACATCAGCGCGACGCTAAGTGTGGTTGTTAGGAAATGACATTTTGGTTAGACGCGCTTCCTAGAACACTGAAACTTCCCTTAGGGACATGCTGCGTATTTGCCAGACAAAGGTCTCCTTATCCAGTAACCTTTATTCTTGCTTTCTCTGGTTGTATTTGTGATTTTTGCAGATTAAAGATGTTTTAATATTAAACTGTTTCATTGAGTTGGCTTTTGATTATAAGAAAATGGAGTCTGAGGCTGGGTGGCATCTTGTTTTTGCTGTAGGTTCCTCCCTAGAAGCAGGATTTAGCTCCAATTTAACTCTGTCCTACAGGAGGATTGGGAAATTCTACAGACCTTACTGTTCAGTCCTTGCTACAGACAACAGTGTGGCTACATTCTGGCTAATGGGTGAAAAGTCCATTGGAGCCCCGGTGAGGTGGCACCAGATGTGAGGGAGATTGGATCAGAGTATTCTTGTGTCTCTACCTGAGTTTCCCCTCAGTAGGCTGAGTGTTTTTCTTCAAGGAGTGAAAAGACATTTCAGAATCCGATTTACTGTCACTGGCATACTATGGGGCATGAAATTTGTTGTTTTGTGGCAGCAGTACATTGCAATGCATAATAAAATATAAATTACTATATATATATATATAAATATGAGTAATGCAAAAAAGAAAGAAATGAGGTGGTGTCCATGGGTTCAGTGTCCACTCAGAAATCTGATGGCAAAGGGGAAGAAGCTGTACCTGAAACGTTGAGTGTGTGTCTGTAGGCCCTTGCACCTCCTTGGTAATGGTAGCAATAAGAAGAGGGAATGCCCTGGGTGATAGGGGTCCGTTTGAGGCATTAACTTTTGGATTTTGTCCTGGATACTGGGTATGTTGTGCAGATGGAGCATACTTGCGTTTACAGCTTTCTGCAGCCTCTTCTGATGCTGTGCAGTGACCCCTCCACACCAGACAGTGATGCAGTCAGTTAGAATGCTCTCCATGAAACATCTGTCGAAATGTACGTCTGGTGACATACCAAGTCTCCTCAAACTCCACATGAACTATAGCCACTGATGTGTGTTCTTTGTAATTGCATCAATGTGCTGGACTCTGGACAGATTTTCAGAGATGTGGGCACCCAGGAACTGGAAACTGCTCACCCTTTCCACTGCCAATCCCTGAATGAGGACTGGTATAAGCTCCCTCAACTTCCCCTTCCTGACGGTCACAATCAATTCCTTGGTCTTACTGATGTTGAGTGCAATGTTGTTGTGACACTACTCGGCCAGCTGATCAATCTCACCCCTGTACGCTTCCTTGTCGCCATCTGAAATTCTGCCAACAATAGTTGCGTCATCAGCAAATTTATCGATGGTGTTTGAGCTTCGCACAGCCATGCAGTCGGGGCTGTTAGAGAGTACAGCACACTGGTGTTGACTGTCAGTGAGGAGATGCTGGTCTCCTGCTGAGGAAGACGAGGATCCAGTAGTAGAGATTTGAAGCAGTTGTACAGACACTCATAAATCACAACACTCCCAAACAGTCAACATTTTATTTATTGAAACAATCCTGCACACCTTGGAAGAAAGTTAACTCCAGGGTTTTGTGATTTACAACATCCGTGGGTTTTCACGTGAATGATTGTTTTAAAGTGTTTTTACCCACAAACAAAACAACTATAAAATTGTAACATGTCAATGCTCTTAACTCTTGTACATTGCTTTGAGGCAGAACCAAGGTAATCAATTGGATCAGAGAGAGACCTCAACTCCCTTTGTATTACAATTCTCCAAAGTAAGTGTACAAACTCACAGTGCAAACACTCGTTCACAAAATGAAAGCTGAATTTAGTGGCAAAAAAGGAAAAAAAAAATCCATTCTCACTGGAAGTTTCTGGAAACTGATGAATTACCTTTTGCAGTTATTTATACACAATGTACAAATACAAAAGTAAGATGATTGGTGCATAACATACTTACAGTTTTAAATCTGTTAGGAAACTGTGGTTTATTGGGTGAATTTATGATCAAAGACTTTTTGAACTGAAGTTTGATACTTGCTGCACCTGGTGACTTTTAGCCTGTTTAACAGGTATCTGTATTTTTCTACAATCAAACGAGCTGGAGAGTGTGTGTAGCTGCTCTGGTGTCTCAATGCATTTCCAGTCTTGTCACTTTAGCCCTAGAGCCACTGTGGAGTACTGAAACTCTAATCTGCGCCCCTGAATGGAGGGTCACTGGATCTGCACACTGTCTCGTCAACAGCTAAAGGGTTAGTGTCAGAGGTATGCACATCAACATTTAATGGTCAGAGGCTGACTGGTTCTAATTTCAGCATGGATTGATATAATTTCAGATTTTCACTGTTCAAGTGTTTTTTGGTGAGTTCAGATTTAGATGATGGGGCTCGTTCCTACGGTTAGTAGGCTCTGTAAATCAGTGAATCCTCTATATAGTGAGGTTATAGTGAAACTACAGTTTCTCAGAATTAAACAGAAGGTAAGGAAACCACAGGACAGAATGCTGTGGACTTTCGTGAAGGTAAGCATAATATTTTTAAGCTCCTCACTGTAAAATCAATAGTTAAAATGCTCCGTTTCCAATTTTTGCCTTGTTCGCACTTGGTTTATTGTTATACACATACACACAGCTGTACGGTTCCTCACGTATAGGAGGTTTTAGCTGGTTGCATATCGCGGAGGCCATCCGTCTGCTAACGGCGGATCTCATGCTAGGCTACCCTTATCCTCTTTAAAATAGCATGCAAAACCCAACAGAGATTTGGCCAAGGAATCTTTGTGATTGTCCTTGGTTAAAAAGCATCTGAGGCGATATAGAAGTTGAGGGACAGCGGGAGTCCCTTCATCGGCCAGGCCCCGCTTGCTGTTTAAAACAATTCAAACCTCAACAATTTTTAAAATCTTAAAACACTCTATTAAAAGGTTCGATTGAGTGACAACAGCAATTCTCATTACCCACAGGTAAAACAATGACAATATCAGCAATCTGTCAAAAACACTTGTTTTTAAAAAAACTACAAAACCAGAGGTAACTAAGTAAAGAATTTTTCTAGCCTGGTTAAACTGGAATGCTGGATTTGTGCTCAGTACCTCTGACTAAAAAGAGTAAAAGAATTGACTTTAAATTCTGGTGTCTAGACTGGTTGGAACACGTTGGGCTGAGGACATTGGTGCAGTCTGGACTCAATATATCACTACTCAGCAACAATGGACGTCATCCCTAACTTTGAGTTAAAAGTACCTGGAAGCAGATATTTATATCCCAAAGAACATCCTCAGTCCACAGTCTCTATAACAACACAGGCAACTGTGCCACATCACTCCACTGTCCTGGGGAAGCAGATATTTATATCCCAAAGAACATCTTCAGTCCACAGTCTCTATAGGTACAGCACAGGCAACTGTGCCACACCACTCCACTGTCCTGGGTTTACCTTTGCCAGCTAGTGGTGAGCTCCCAATGGTTTGGTGATGTCAGGCAGATTGTTTGGGTCGAAGACTACAACCGCCTCCTCTGGTTTCTCCTTTATCTCAACTTTCAACCGAATTCTTGATCGTTTCATCTTCTCCTGCCTTTCTTGTTCCTCTTGTTGTCTGTGGCATTTCATGTGGGCGTTTCGACTTTTCACTTTTTCAAATACTCTGAAATAGGCAGAATAAATATCCATATGTCATCAGGGTTGCTGTTAGTTTATCGCAACATCAAAATAATCAGAATGAAAAAGCTTGTGGCACACTGGCCTTCATAAATCAAAGTACTGAGTACTTTGGGATGTTTGTTGAAGTTGTATAAGATGTTGGTGAGGCCTAATTTTGAGTGTTTTGTGTAGTTTTGGTCACCTGCCTACAGGAAAGATGTAAATAAGATAGGGTACAGAGGAAATTTATAAGGATGTTGCTGGGTCTGGAGGACCTGAGTTATAAGATTGAATAGATTTATTTCCTGAATTTAGAAGGTTGCGGGGAGACTTGATAGTGAGATACACCTGATATTTTCCCAAAGTCATCCAACAGTGTAAACAATCCTATAAATGATTTTTCTGGTTCACTCAGATAGACCAAAACATCATCTGCGAATAACGCCACTTTCTGTTCAATCCCTGCCACCTTGATACCTTTTACGATTTCGCTCTGTCTTATTAGTTGGGCAAGCGGTTCAATATATAGCACAAAAAGGAGAGGAGAAATTGGGCATCCCTGTCTAGTGCCTCTCTCTAAGATGAAGGAGTCAGAGAGGTCCCCATTTATCTTAATTTGGGCTGTAGGGCTGTCATATAGAGTCTGAATTACTTTAATAAACTTTTCTTGAAAGCCGAATCTTCCTAACGCTCTGTATAGGAATGCCCAACTAACCGAATCAAAAGCTTTCTCAGCGTCCAATCCTACTACCATTGTCTCTGTCTCGTTATTAACCTGTTCTAATATGTGCAGAGTTGTCCTTATGTTGTCCTGTGTTTGTCTTTGTTGAATAAATCCAGTCTGGTCTAAGTGGATTAGGCCAGGTAAAAGCTTTTCCAATCTGCGCGCTAATATAGATGTAAATAGTTTGTAATCTAAATTAAGAACACTAATTGGCCGATAATTGCCACATTCTAGTTTATCTTTACCCTCTTTAGGAATAACTGAAATAATCGCTTCTCTCCAGGAAAGTGGAGTTTCTCCTCTCTGCAAGATCCAATTAAAGGTGTTAAGTAGTAATGGGGCCAACTGTGTCTTCAGGGACTTGTACCACTCTGAGGTAAACCCATCAGAACCTGGGGACTTTCCAGCCTTTAACCTAGAGATGACCACGTTCAGTTCTTTGACAGTTACTGGTTCTAATAAACTTTCATTTTGTAAATCTGTAAGTTTAGGTAGATCTAAAAAATTCAATACACTGTCTATATAGGGCTCATTGGAGGCCCGAGGTTGGGAGTACAGCTCTCGATAATATGTTTCAAAACTCTCTTGAATTTGCCCTATTGTACTCTCCACAAGCTTTGTCTTTGGATTCTTTATTTTATGAATTGTATTGTCTGCTTGTTGTTTTCGTAATTTATATGCTAATAATCTAGCTGATTTACTTCCTACTTCATAATTCTTTTGTCTCAGGTAAAGAAAATTTCTTTGAGTTTCCAACGTATAAATATCGTCAATTTCACTTTGCAATTTCCTAATTTCCTGTTTTCGATTTGAATTACTCTTGTTGCTATCTACAACTTGAAGTTGTTTTAATTTTCCTTGAAGGTCTGCTAATTTTTGTGCATTGATTTTTTTCATGTGAGTGGTAATGGAAATAATTTTCCCCCTCAGTACAGCTTTCAATGTATCCCATAAGATCACTGGTGATGTTTCTCCCGTGTCATTAAGGTCTAGATATTCTTTGATTTCTCCCCTTAATCTCTCCATTACTTTCGGGTTATTGAGTATATGTGAGTTTAGCCTCCATAGTGTTTTCCTCATTTTCCTTTCCAGGATTAGAGACATAGAGACTGGGCTATGATCCGACAGATCAATTGTTGCAATATTACAGTTTTTTATCCTGAGTCTATCTGTATTAAAGAAATAGTCTATCCTTGAATAGGCTGAATGAGGGAAAGAGTAATATGTATAATCTTTACTAGTAGGGTGTAATTCCCTCCAGACATCTATAATTCCCAACTCCTCCATCAATGAATTCACTTTCCGAGTCAGAGGTTTATTCTGAGTAACTATTCTTGAAGAATCTAATATAGGATTTAATCTAATATTAAAATCCCCTCCACAAATTACTACCCCTTGAGAACTGACCATTAGGTCAAAAATGTGTCTATAAAATGGTAACCCCACTTTTTAAAAAAGGAGGGAGAGAGAAACCGGGGAATTATAGACCGGTTAGCCTAACGTCGGTGGTGGGGAAACTGCTGGAGTCAGTTATCAAAGGTGTGATAACAGCACATTTGGAAAGCGGTGAAATCATCGGACAAAGTCAGCATGGATTTGTGAAAGGAAAATCATGTCTGACGAATCTCAGAATTTTTTGAGGATGTAACTAGTAGAGTGGATAGGGGAGCACCAGTGGATGTGGTATATTTGGATTTTCAAAAGGCTTTTGACAAGGTCCCACACAGGAGATTAGTGTGCAAACTTAAAGTACACGGTATTGGGGGTAAGGTATTGATGTGGATAGAGAATTGGTTAACAGACAGGAAGCAAAGAGTGGGAATAAACGGGACCTTTTCAGAATGGCAGGCGGTGACTAGTGGGTTACCGCAAGGCTCAGTGCTGGGACCCCAGTTGTTTACAATATATATTAATGACTTGGATGAGGAAATTAAATGCAGCATCTCCAAGTTTGCGGATGACACGAAGCTGGGTGGCAGTGTTAGCTGTGAGGAGGATGCTAAGAGGATGCAGGGTGACTTGGATAGGTTAGGTGAGTGGGCAAATTCATGGCAGATGCAATTTAATGTGGATAAATGTGAAGTTATTCACTTTGGTGGCAAAAATAGGAAAACAGATTATTATCTGAATGGTGGCCGATTAGGAAAAGGGGAGGTGCAATGAGACCTGGGTGTCATTATACACCAGTCATTGAAAGTGGGCATGCAGGTACAGCAGGCGGTGAAAAAGGCGAATGGTATGCTGGCATTTATAGCGAGAGGATTCGAGTACAGGAGCAGGGAGGTACTACTGCAGTTGTACAAGGCCTTGGTGAGACCACACCTGGAGTATTGTGTGCAGTTTTGGTCCCCTAATCTGAGGAAAGACATCCTTGCCATAGAGGGAGTACAGAGAAGGTTCACCAGATTGATTCCTGGGATGGCAGGACTTTCATATGAAGAAAGACTGGATGAACTGGGCTTGTACTCGTTGGAATTTAGAAGATTGAGGGGGGGATCTGATTGAAACGTATAAAATCCTAAAGGGATTGGACAGGCTAGATGCAGGAAGATTGTTCCCGATGTTGGGGAAGTCCAGAACGAGGGGTCACAGTTTGAGGATAAAGGGGAAGCCTTTTAGGACCGAGATTAGGAAAAACTTCTTCACACAGAGAGTGGTGAATCTGTGGAATTCTCTGCCACAGGAAACAGTTGAGGCCAGTACATTGGCTATATTTAAGAGGGAGTTAGATATGGCCCTTGTGGCTACGGGGATCGGGGGTATGGAGGGAAGGCTTGTGCAGGGTTCTGAGTTGGATGATCACCCATGATCATAATAAACGACGGTGCTGGCTCGAAGGGCCGAACGGCCTATTCCTGCACCTATTTTCTATCTGTGATACAGTTTAACCTCTTTTCTTTTAATGTTCTTTCTTTCCTTTTCAAGGTGGCTGAGGAACTGTCAGAGTTCATGACCCATAACTGCACTGCAGTTCCCTTTGGCGGTAGGTTCTCGCTAAGCAGCCCAGCTCAGTGTTTTCAGTATCTCCAGCAGCTGCCAGAAAGATGTGTGCCTTTGGGGTGCAGTCCTGTGGACGACCCGATTCCTCACCAGTGTCACTGACTGAAGCATCGCGTGAAATTGAAACATTGAGACAGCAGTGTATGCTGCTGTTGAAATAAGTGATTCTGCAGACTGTAACACTGAAACAGCCAGCTGCTGGTCCCCCCTCTCTCTATGGCAGGAGCGATATCTCTCTCTCTGGGAGGGGGAGAGAGAGCCTGTGGGATATCGAGGTGGAAGGACTCTAGATATTGTCTCTGGGGGCTTTGCTATTACTTGTATGGTGGGTGATGAGGGGAGTTTATGCTTTTGCTGAAACGGGGAAGGGGGAAGGGAGAGTTAATGCTTTTGCTGCTGGCTGTGTGTGGAGGAACTGGGATTCTGATGATTTCTGTCGTTCTTTGGGGTTTCTTCTGTTTCATAGATGTCTGTGAAGATTAAGAATTTCAGGTTGTATATTGTATACATTCTGATATTAATTTGAACCACTGAAGCAGTCAGTGCAAATACTCAGCATTCGTTTGTCAAAATGTTACAGATATATAAATGTGCGGCGGTATAATTAGCATTAGGGACTTAATTAAAACTATATGAAGATAAAACTGAAATACTTTTAGTTTTCCAAAGCCAAGATAAACTTGGAGACTTGGCTCCCCTTGTAAGATCAGAAATAGCAAGTCTGGGTGTTATCCTTGATTCAGATTTGAATTTTAAATCCCACATAATGAGCAGGGCAGCATTTACACTCTATAAGAAATTTTACAAAGGTATGTTTGTTTCTGTCATGTAATAAATGGCAAAGAAAGCTATCGTATTTTTCCTTTATGGAACAGGCCCTTCCAGCCATTCGAACTGCTTCACCCAGCAACCTCCGATTTAACCCTAGCCTAATCATGAGACAACTTACAATGACCAATTAACCTACCAACCGGTATGTCTTTGGATTGAGGGAAGAAACTGGAGCACCCGGAGGAAACCAACAGTCGTGGGGAGAATATCCAAACTCCTTACAGGCAGTGGCAGGAATTGAACCCGGGTCACTGGTACTGTAAAGCTTTGTGCTAACCACTACATTACTGGTAATACTTCATTCTACTGTTAAAATACCTGAAATTGAGTGAATCGACTTTGGAACTGGATGGAAAATTAGTAAGTGATGTACTGTGCATTGTTAATGTTGGCATGGGTTCTCATCTGAAAACAATTTACATGTAAAAACGTCTCAAAATGTTTTTGGTAATGAAAATAACAAGAAATCACTAATGAGATGAACAACAATCTTCTAACATTGTTCCCAATGCGACCTCCACTACATTGGTGAGCCCTGATGTAAATTGGGGGACCATTTCATCAAGCTCCAGTGTAAAAAGCAGGATTTCCCAGTGGCCAACCATTTCAATTCCTATTCCCGTTCCCATTCCGATATGTCAGTCCATGGCCTCTTCTGTCATGACGATGGCACCCTCAGGTTGAAGGTTTTCCATCTAGGTAGCCTCCAACATGATGGCATGAATATCGATTTCTCCAGCTTCTAGTAATTTTTCATTCTTCTCTCCTATCAGATTCATCCTTCTCCAGCCCTTTACCTTTTCCACCTCTCACCTCCCAGATTTTCATCTCCCTCCCCCACCCACCGGGCTTCACCTCCCAGCTCATCCTCCTTCCGCACTCCCCCCGCCCCGCCTTCTTATTCTGGCACCTTCCCCCTTCCTTTCCAGTCCTGATGAAGGTTCTGGGCCCAGAACATCGACTGTTTATTCATTTCTATGGATGTTGTGTGGCTCGCTGTGGCAAGTGGGTAGGCCTGTCTGCCTCGTGTGGTGTCCCTCTCTTTCGATGAATTTGGTCATATTGTGGTTCTGTGTTTATGGATTGGACTACTACGTTTATGAACTGTGGACTTTTTTATATTCTGTGTTTCTTTAATCACTGTTTCTTTTCTGTTCTGTTGTGCGAGGGGAAGAAAGTTTGACAGTTGATGTCCCCATCCCGTTTTGTGTGGGGAGGGGGTCAATCATCAGGCTGCCGTTTGTTTTGTATGGGGGGGGTGGGTTTGATGTTTCTCTCTGAACGACTTACGGTGTGGCGGCCCACATATGTGAGACTCGAACTGCCATCGGGAGCTGCGGGCAGACACGTGGTAGTGCATTTGGAAACTACCCACTCGGGGCAGATCTTCCGGGTACAGTCTGATGTCACGTCTGCCCTGCGGGTCATAGGGGCCCATGGGAGGGGAGATTTAAGCGCGCGATTTTGAATCAGTAAAGGTATTCTGAGTTCATCCCTCTCTGCCTCCGTGTGTTTCTTTAGTAGCGCGTTTGTGTGCGACTACATTGGTGACCCCGACGTTCCAGACGGCATCTGGAGCCGGTGACTCAGTGACCAGCCATGAGTTCGAGCAACTCGCACAGCGCTGTCTCTCTGAAGCTCCTGACTTTCTGGGCCACTCAGCCCCACGTTTGGTTCGAGCAGACTGAGGCTCAGTTCAATATCAGAGACGTTACAGCCGACGCCACGCGGTACTACTACGTGGTCAGCACACTCGACCAGGAGACGGCAGGCTGGATCATCGACCTCCTATGCCAGCCACCAGCGGAGGACAGCTACACTAAGCTTAAGGCGCTCCGGATCCGTAGCTTCGGACCCTCCCGCCACGCAGCTCCTACACATGGGCGACCACACGCTATCCCAGCTCATGAATGATATGCTGGCACTCATGGACGGCCATAAGCCGTGCCTTTTATTTGAACAGTTGTTCCTTGAGCAAATGCCAGAGGACATTCGCCGCCTCCTCGCAACTGAGGATTTCAGCGACCCACGCAGGGTCGCGACTAAAGCAGATGTCCTTTGGCAGAGCAAGCAACGTGGAGCAGCCTCCATTGGCCTAGCTATGATCGCGCACCCCAAAGCCCAGGCCCCGCCACCGAAGCCGTCAAGACGCACGGGGGAAAAAGATGAAAGTTCGGAACAATGGTGTTTCTGTCACCAAAGATGGGGCTCAGGCACGTGCTGCTGCCGTCCACCATGTGCTTTTCCGGAAAATGCTGGGGCCAGCCGTCGTTAATGGCTACGATGGCTGGCTACCAAGACAGCCTCCTGCACTTCTGGGACCGACACTCTGGGCGGCGCTTCCTGGTAGACACCAGGGCCGAACTCAGCGTACTCCCCCCCCCCCCCCCCCCGAACATGGACACTCGTAACGCGGTCCCAGGCCCCGAACTCACCGGTACAAATGGCACCAGTATTCGGACGTACGGCCCGCAAACTATCGCACTGCATTTCGGGTCCAGCCATTTCACTTGGACTTTAACGTTGGCAGCGATGTCACAGCCACTACTAGGGGCAGGTTTCCTACGAGCCAACTGCCTCCTGGTCGACCTAAAAGGCCAGCGTTTGGTCCACGCCAAGACGTTCCAAACTTTCCAGCTCAGAGAAGCCAAGCTACCGGCCCTCCACCTGGATTCCGTGATCCTCTCGGGTAACGAATTCACCAGGGTGTTGGCTGAATTCCCCTCCATAGTCACCCCACAGTTCTCCACGGCCGACTCCAAGCACGGCGTGCAGCACCACATCCCCACGCAAGGACCACCACTGCACGTCGAGCTCGCAGGCTCCTACCTGACAAGCTCCACCTCACCAAGGAGGAGTTCCGTAAGATGGAAGAGATGGGAATGGTACGCCGCTCAGACTGCCCGTGGCCCTGCGGAGACTACAGAAGGCTCAACAACGCCACAACCGCCGACAGGTACCCGCTACCCCACATCCAGGACTTCACAGCGAACCTGCACAGAGCGACTGTCTTCTCGAACATCGACCTGGTCAGGGGATACCATCAGATCCCAGTGCACCCCGACGACATGCCCAAGATAGCCCTCATCACCCCGTTCGGCTTGTTCGAATTCCTGAGGATGCCTTTCGGTCTCAAGAATGCAGCCCAAATTTTCCAAAGGCTCATGGACTCGGTGGGACGCGGCCTGGATTTCGTTTTCACTTACTTGGATGATATCCCGGTGGCCAGCAGTTCGCACCAAGAGCACGTGGCACATTTGCGCCAGCTCTGCCAACGCCTGAGCAACTATGGACTGGCAATCAATTCAGCGAAGTGCCAGTTCAGGCTGACAGAGATCATCTTGTGGGCCACAGAGTCAACCGACATGGCGCAGTTCCCCTACCGGACAAGGTCCAGGCCGTCCGCCAGTTCCCCAAGCCCAGCACAGTCAAGGGCCTGCAGGAGTTCGTAGGGATGGTCAACTTTTATCATCGGTTTGTGCCGGCGGCGGCACGCATCATGAGACCCTTGTTCAGCCTGATGGCTGGCAAGGCCAAAGAGGTGGCATGGGACGCGGGGTCCACGGAGGCGTTCGAGCAGGCCAAGGAGGCGCTGGCAAAAGCAGCCCTCCTAGTACACCTGAAAGTCGGTGTACCCACGGCACTCACAGTCGACGCTTCCGACACGGCAGTGGGCAGAGTCCTGGAGCAGCTTGTCAAGGACCAGTAGTGACCACTCGCTTTCTACAGCCGGCACCTACAGCCACCAGAGGTGAAGTACAGCGCTTTCGACAGAGAGTTGCTAGCGCTCTACCTGGCTGTCCGGCATTTCCGGTACTTCCTCGAGGGAAGGGAGTTCACCGTGTATACGGACCACAAGCCCCTCACCTTCACACTGGCCAAGGTATTGGACCCATGGTCGGCTCGGCAGCAGAGGCACCTGTCCTTTATTTCAGAATTCATCACAGACATCCGCCACATCGCAGGGAAGAACAACGTCGTCACCCACACACTGTCTCGCCCCTGTCTCCACTCAGTAGGCATATCGTCCTCAGGAATGGATTAAGCAGCACTGGCAGAAGCACAACAGTCGGACACCGAGATCCCGGCTTACCGCACTG
Source organism: Mobula birostris (assembly GCF_030028105.1). Classification (NCBI taxonomy): domain Eukaryota; kingdom Metazoa; phylum Chordata; class Chondrichthyes; order Myliobatiformes; family Myliobatidae; genus Mobula; species Mobula birostris. Next base: position 106,987,883 of record NC_092381.1, read on the forward strand.
CCGTTTCGGGGCTCCAGCTGGAGAACGTCTCCATCGGCCCGGCAGCGGATCAACTCCTGTGCGACGTGTCTATCGGCAAACCCCGACCCGTGGTACCAGCAGCAAGGAGGCGCCGGGTGTTCGACACGCTGCACGACCTGGCCCACCTGTCCATCCGGGCGTCCATCAAGCTGGTAGTGGACAGATTCGTCTGGCATGGTTTGCACAAACAGGTCGGACACTGGGCCAGGACCTGCGTACACTGCCAGACCGCCAAAGTCCAGCGGCACGTGAAGGCTCCCCTCCAGCAGTTCCAGCCGACGCACAGGAGGTTCCAATACATCCACGTGGACATTGTCCGCCCCCTGCCAGTCCCCTGGGGCGCCAGGTATATCTTTACCATGGTAGACAGGTTCACCAGATGGCCAGAAGCCGTACCGCTCGCAGACACGTCCACTGAGTCCTGCGCCAGGACGCTCATTGCAAACTGGATCGCCAGGTTCAGCCTCCCAACGGACATCACCTCCGACAGAGGGGCATAGTTCACGTCTGGTTTGTGGACAGCACTGGCGCAGCTCCTGGGCACCCAGCTGCATCACACCACAGCGTACCATCCCCAGTCCAACGGTTTGGTAGTGTGATGCCACCGGCATCTCAAGTCAGCCCTGATGGCGCGCCTCAGGGGCCCCAACTGGACAGATGAGCTTCCTTGGGTCCTACTGGGCATCCGCACAGCCCCCAAGGAGGACCTGGACACCTTGGCGGAATTGGTCTACGGCGCCCCCCCCCCCCCCCCCCCCCCCAGCGCATTCGTACCAGAGGCCCAAGGTTGTTCGGAAGAAACTCCAGCAGCGATGCTAACAAGGCTGTGGGACAAGGTTGGGACCCTGGCACTGGTCCCAACCTCCAGGCATGGTCCCATGCCATCCTTCACTCCTAAAGACCTCTGAGACTGTGAGTATGTTTTTATTCACAACGGCATGCACAGGTCACCCCCACAGTGGCCGTACGAGGGACCCTTCAAGGTGATCCGGCACAACGGAACCACGTGTAGCGTGGAGGTGGGTGGCCGGGAAGAGACTTTTACAGTGGACCGCCTCAAACCGGCGCACTTGGACATTGAGCAACCAGTGAGGGTACCGGCACCGCACTGTGAGGCCGGCCACCCAGACGGGGGGGGCTCCTCTCTCCCGATGGACGTTTCTGGGGGGGAGGGGGGGTGGTGTGGCGGCCCGCACACGCGGGACTCGAATCGCCATTGGGAGCTGCGGGCAGACACACGGTAGCGCGTTTGGAACTACCCGCTCGGGGCGGACCTTCCAGGGACAGTCTGATGTCACGTCCGCCCTGCGGGTCGCAGGGGCCCATGGGAGGGGAGATTTAAACGCACGATTTTGAATCAGTAAAGGCATTCTGAGTTCAGCTCTCTCTGCCTCTGTGTGTTTCTTTAGTAGCGTGTTTGCGCGCGACTACAACATATTATTTTCATGGCTATCTGGAGAAGACAAATTTCAAGTTGTATTTGGATACATGCTTTGATAATAAATGAATCTTAGAACTTTTGCCAGTGTTACCTACATCCCACAATCAAACAACAGGTTTCAAGATTCAAGGTACATTTACAAGGTACAAGTATGTATGCAGTATACAACCCTCCGATTCATCTTCCCCACAGTCACGAAACAAAGAGGAACCATGGAACCAACCTGTTCAAAGAAAAACATCAAACCCACCCTCTCCACCATATGCAAAAAAAATTGCACAGACGGCAAAAAACAAAAGATCAAAAACACAGAATATAAAAACACAAGATCAAAAGGCATATTTCAGTACAGTTCAGCTCACTGTTCATTATCTACGGGGCACCTGGTTCAAAAATCATCTAAGGGTAGGGACAAAAAAGGTGACCAGAACTAGAACACATCATAAACCTGAATTATAGTCCATAACTACAATCCACATGGACTAAACCTTGTTCCGGCATCATCTGCCGAGTTATAAACACAACTCGAAAGCAGGGAACTTTCCTTGGGATGTTCAAGCAAAAAACCGCCTCACGCAGACACCTTCTCCGGCAGCAGCAAGCAAGAAGCTGGTGGACAACGCTGAACACTCACTTGCCCAAACTCACCCCTCCCATTCCCACGACCACATCCCTCCTTGACATGAATATACATTGACTGTCCTTCACTGGCAATCCTGGACCTCACTACACTAGCTTTGGCAACATCTTCAGCAGAATGGTACTGGTTCAAGGTCGCTCACCGAAACCTTCTCCAGGGGCAACCTGTGTTTTTGATCTTTTGTTAGTGCAATCTGCGTCCAAAGGAAGATTGTAAAGGACCAGACAGTGGAGGAAAGCATTTCACTCTTGTAATAATGTAAAGTCCTAATTAGCCAGTTTTCAGGTCAGGAAACAACTGTTGATTGTTGTACTGAATTCACGTCAGGAAGGAGATACGGGCTTAGAAATTCTGTGTGACAGCCACAGTGCTTTTACATGGGGTTGTGTAGTTGGGGACGGGTATAGAGGGGGCTGAGTTTTTCACCTGCATTCCCACTGGAGTACAGACTGCAATGAAGCTTGTGTGAAGACTGATTACACAGTGCTAGCCCAAACTTTCTAAATGCCAAATGATAATGACAACACTCAGAATAGAGGGTGTCCATTTAGAATGGAGATGAGGAAGAATTTAGCCAGACAGTGGTGAATTTGTGGAATTCTTTGCCACAGGCAGCTGTGGTAGCTGTCTTTATGTATATTTAAGGCAGAGTTTGATAAGATTCTTGAGTGGTCAGTGTATTGAGGGATATGGGGAGAGGCGGGAGATTAGGGCTGAAAGGGAAGCTGGATCAGCTGTGGTGAAATGATGGAGCAGACTCGATGGGTCAGATAGCCGAATTCTGCTCCTATATCTTATGGTCTCATGGACTAATGTTAGATTCCCTTACCCTGGGGAAGAGACACCATTGACCCTTTCATAGTTTTATAATTTTCACCTCTCAGCCTCCTTCACTCCAGAGAAAGCAGACACAGTGTATCCTGTCCCTCCTGATAACTAAGACCTCCAATCTAGACAATATCTTTGGACCATAAGAGATTCTTTCAGATGCTGGAAATCCAGAACAACACAAAATGCTTAAGGAACTCAGCAAGCTCCCCCCTCCCCTGTTGCTTTGAGCGGAGACCTTTTGTCAGGACTGGAAAGGAAAGGGAGAAGACATCAGAATAAAAAAGGTGAGGGGGAGGGCAAGGAGTACAAACTGGCAGGTGATCGGTAAAGCCAGGTGAGGGGGAAGGTGGGTGGATGGAAGTGGGGGGATGAAGTAAGAAGTTGGATAGTAAAGGGCTGAAGAAGAAAGAATCTGATGGGAAATGAGAGTGGACCATGGGAGAACGGGAAGGAAGAGGGAATCAGAAAGAGATGATGGGAGGTGAGAAGAGAAGGCATGCGAGGAGAGCCAGAATGAGGAATGGAAAAAGAGCAAATGGGGTCAGGAGAGAGGGGATAAATTAGCAGAAATTGGAGAAATCAATGTTCATGCCATCAGGTTGGAGGCTACCCAGACAGAAATATGAAGTGTTGCTCTTCCAGTCTGAGAGTTGCCTCATCTAGGCTTATGTACAACTGTAATGTGCTGTCCCACTCATCTCTCCTCAACCTTTGCAATAGAAGTGAGAACAGTGGACCACAGTTCCCCAACCTGAAACCTCTAAGGCCTCACCAATTTGCTGCAGAAGGGCCAAGTTCAGGGATACGGAACCAGATTTATTCTTTGCAACACACACAGATACAAAGTGCTGGAGAAACTCAGCAGGTCAGGTAGCATCTATGGAGGGGAATAAACAGTCAATGTTTTGGGCCGAGCCCAGTCCGATCATTCGGTCCCTGGGTTAGGTTAATGCCTTCAGTATTTCCCAGAAAATGTACTGGTGGGAGGAGAGGAAATTGCACAAGTCTCTAAGAGGTTGATGACATGTTCCTATAGCCAACTTGGGAAGTTCAAATCTGAGCCTAGTTTCTTGCAGGTTCTCTGGGGTGTGCTCAATGGGACACCTGTTATTTCCCTCCCGGTCTATGTTTACTCGCAGCTTCCAGCAAGTGGGCGATGTGAGAGGTGGCAACAGATGGGAACAAAAGTGGAGAAGTGGGTGAACATATACTAGCATTTTGGAGCACAGATTAAACAGAATGTTGCCCATATCTTGAAGTGGGGCCCAAACTGAGGGGGTTATTTTATATAACTACAGCATGAAGATGGCACCAGTGAATAATGTGGCCAAGGACGATGTATTTCAAATGGTCCATGAAACTACTTTTGTCACTTCTTTTTCTTTCAAATGTGTTTCCGTTACTGTTGGAGCCTGAGATTGACATTTTGGCTGTGTGTTTGATTGAATGGTCATCAGTGAGGTTTCGAGCGGACTGTGTGGCCTTCGAGGCCAAGAAGCCTGGAGGCGGGGCGTGAGCTTGTGACTGACTCCATTTGCAGCCAATCAAAGCATCGAGGAAGACTGAAATCACTGAGGTGAGAGTGGAATGCGAGCGGGTGTTCAGCACCGTCTACCAGCCTCTCACTTGCCGCTCAGAGAGGAAGCTCCCTGCATTTGAATGATCTCTCTCTCTCTCTCTCTCACGATGCTGTTGGAGGATGGTGCCAGAGTCCTGAGTATTGGGCAATATTTGTTTTTGTTTTGCGCGGTGGAGGGTTGGTTTGATGTTTTTCTTTGAACGGGTTCCATGGTTTTATTTCATGGCTGTCTGTGGGGAAGATGAATCTCAGGGTTGTATACTGCATACATACTTTGAATCTTTCTAAGAGGCCCAATTACACCCATATGACCAATTAACCTACTGACCTGTACGTATTGGAATGTGGGTGGAAACCAGAGCACCTGGAGGAAACTCACAGAGAGAATGTACAAATTCCTTACAGACAGCGGTGGGAATGGAACCCAGGTCAGTTGTGCTGTTTTCGTCTGAAGAGAAGGATATACGCAAAATGTTGCTGTACACAAACTGGCTGTTCTAATAGTGAGCACATTTCAGAATCACTTCAATGACTGTAAAATATTTTAGGGCGTTCCTGAGATCATGAAAGCTTGTTTGTAATGAAATTATTTATCCGACAATTAGTCATAAAATTAGATCTGTTGTATGGATTAAAGCCATGCACTGTCCATCCATCACTCACACTTCAACCTACTTGGTGCATTCTTTACACGGGTAATAGCACATATTGAGATTGTTTTCACTCCTGTGCAGGACTCCTGTCTGACAGTGAATGGAGGGCGAGGAGCTGGACTTGGTTCGGATCACCTTCTTCTTAAGGTCTTCCCGGTTCGCAGTGCTCTGGGAGGAAACACTCACGTTCTGTGAAGCAAAGAATGACAGAGGATGGGAAAAACAGGTGAAAGAATCCATCTATGCTTTTCAGATAACAACATTACCACTAATTATCAACACCACTACAGCTACTTTCACGTGTGGGAATTGGAAAAGTACAGGGTCTATCCCGACAGTCCCACACACACACCATCCTTCAAGTTACTTGTTTAAATCAGATTACTTTAAAGATACTTTATAATCTTATGAGAGGCATAGATGAAGTAGAGACTCTAGGGTTTGAAATGTCTAATACCAGTTGAGGTGAGAAGGGATAATTTCACAGGAGATTGAGGGATAAGTTGTTTACACAGAGAGTGCTACTGTGACAAAAAGAACCATTTTGGAAATTATAATTAAAGATGCTTTTAAACACAGAAAATGCATCCATTTTGTTTTTTAGCTGAGGACTAGTAATCTGAGTCTACACAGGACTGCTAACCTGTTTCCAAGAGCTGACTGACCTTCGGTATAATTAGACCATAAGACATGGGAGTAAAATTAGGTTGCTTGGCCCATCGAGCCATCATGGCTGATTTATTATCCCTTTCAACTCCATTCCCTTGCTTCCTCCCTGTAAATTTTAATGCCCTGACTAACCAAGAATCTTGGGTATAGTTTGGGTAAATGCAAGCAGGCAGTTTAAATGGTTTGGCACGAGCTGGATGGCCGAAGGGCCTGTCTCTGTGCTGTACTTTTGAATGAATCTATCAACCTCTGCTTTAAATATACTCATGACTTGTCCTCTACAGCTGCCCGTGGCAATAAATTCCACAGATTCACCACTCTCTGGCGAAAGGAGTTTCTCCTCTCCTCTATTCTGAAGCTGTGTCCTCTGGTCCTAGACTCTATCACTGTAGGAAGCATCCTCAAATAGCAGAGATGTATTGTATATGTATACTCTTGACAGTAATCTTTGAACCCTCTATATATCCACTCTGCCTAGGCTTTTCAACATTCAGTAGGTTTGAATGAGATCCCACCTCATTCTTCTAAACTCTAGGAATTCAAGCCCAGAGACATCAAACACTCCTCCTATGTTAATTCCAGCAGCTTGTTTGGAAGGTTGATCTAGCTCTCCCACCAGCATTTCTAGGTAAGTAACTGTATTTCTAACCAGATTTTTTAATTCTTTTCCATCTCCGGCACCGTCCGCTTCACGCATTATCTCCTCCTCCCCTTCCTCAAGCAGCTGTGTCCTTTTCCATTCAAACTTCAGTTGTTTCTTCCAGGTGTAGTAATATTCTACACACTGAGCCACAGTCTTGTGCTTTATCTGTAAAACAGCAATTTCCATGAATGTAAAAACCTTTGATTGTTGGCAGGGCTGATTTTCTGATGAACCATCTGGGGATGAAGATAAGAGAGTAATGGCCATATTTCCAATTCAGACACTGCGTTTCCTGATTTATGCAATAGATGATCCCTAATGATGGTGGTGATGAAGAAAATTGCCCCTAAAATCACCTATCAGCATTTAATATTACTTTGAAAATAAAAAGTGTTAGTTCTTCAGATCAAGGCTTGATGTAACGGTTATTTATTTAATTATCTGTTTCTCTGTTTATTTATTTAGATACAGCACAGAACCGGTCCACTCAGAAATCTCCCAATTTAATCCCAGCCTAATCACAGGACAATTTACCTGCTTGTCTTTGGACTGTGGGAGGAATTCGAAGCAACTGGAGGAAACCCATGGGGAGAACATACAAACTCCTTACAGTCAGCAGTGGGAATTGAACCTGGATTGCCTTTACTGTAAAGCATTGTGCTAACCACTACGCTACCGTGTCACCCTAGTTTGTAATTAGTCTTAGAGAGACCCGGCATGGAGGCAGACCCTTCAGTCCACAGTGAACTACCCATTTTCATTAACCCCACAATAATCTCCTTCAATCACTTTCCTGTCGACCCCTCCCCGATTCTGCCCCACCTTCACATTAGGGGCAGCCCACACATCTTTTAGATGTGGGAGGAAACCAGAGCTCCTGGGGGAAACCCCTGCAGTCACAGGAACTTGCAAACTCCACCCAGACGTTGGGTCAGACAGGGTCTTTAATAAGCGTGCTACTGCACCGCCCGTCGACAACACTCATCAGCCAGTCCGCACAGAGCATCAGTGACCACACTCTCTGCTTGATCTGAACACCATTAGGGACTTCTTGACTGCCTCTTTCAAAATTGTTAGATGCAGAATTAAAACAGCACAGACAGGTCAGGCAGCATCAATGGAAAGAAATAAACAGTTGATGACTCAGGCTGAGACTTTTCCTCAGGACCAAGAAGGAAGGGGGAAGATGCCTGAATAAAGATGGAGGGGAGTGAAGCTAGCCAGAATGTGATAGGTGAAGCCAGATGGGTGGGAAAGATCAAGGGCTGGAAAGGAAGGAATCTGATAGGAGAGGAGAATGGACCATAGGAGAAAGGGAAGGAGGAAGGGCACAGGGGGAAGTGATTTGTATGTGAGAAAAGGTAAAAGTCCAGAGTGGGGAATAGAGAGGAGTGAGGGAGGAGAAATTTAGGTAGCAGAAGGAAAAAAATCAATATTCATGCCATCAGGTTGAAAGCTACTCAGACAAAATATATGATGTTGCTCCTCGTCCTGAGGGAGGCCTTGTCTTGGCACAAGAGGCCATGGACTGACATGTCAGAACGGGAATGGGAATCAGAATTAAAATGTTTGGCCACTGGGAAGTTCCACTTATGACGGAAGAAGTGGAGGTGCACGATGAAGCAGTCTCCAATTTATGATGGGCCTCTGCAATGTAGAGGAGGCCGCACTGGGAGCACCGGACACAACAGACGGCCCCAGCAGATTCACAGGTGAAGTGTTGCCTCACCCGGAAGGGCCTGAATGGAGATGAATGAGCAGGTGTAGCACTTTGGCCGTGGCCACTTGCAGGGAGGGAGGTTCTGTATTTCAGAATCAGAATGATATTATTATTTGTTGTTGTTTTGTATTAGCAGTACAGTGCAATACATAAAAGTTTACTGAAGGTTACAGTCAGAAATATAAATAAAAAGGAGAGGAAAATAGTGGGGCAGTGTTCGTGGATCATTTAGAAATCTGCTGACAGAAAGGAAGACACTGTTCCCAAAACATTCATTAACATAGAACATAGTACAGTACAGCATATGAACAATGTTGTGCCGAACCAGCTAAAAAACAAATCAAAAACACCCAAACACTAATCCCTCCATCTTCCTTACATCCAAATCTCTTGTAAAAGCCTCTACCACCATACCAGGCAGCACAATGCAGCATCCACCACTCTGAGTAAAAACACTTACCCCTCACATCCCCCTTGAACCTACCCCCCTCCCCACCTTCAATGCATGCCTTCTGGTAACAGACATTTCAACCCTGGGAAACAGATACTCCCTGTCCACTCTATCTATGCCTCTCATAATCCTATAAACCTCTAACCTCTATCAGATCTCCCTCAGCTTCTAGCACTCCAGAGAAAAAAACAGAGCCTCTTGTGATAGCACATGCCCTCTAAACCAGGCAGTATCCTGGTAAACCTCTTCTGCACCATCTCCAAAGTCTCAGTATCCTTCCTATAGTGGGGCAGCCAGAACTATACACAATACTGCAGATGCAGCCTAACCAGAGTTTAAGAAGTTGCAACATCACCTCTTGACTTTTGTGTGTGTTGCTCTGGATTTCCAGCATCTACAGAATCTCTTCTGCTTGTTCAGTTCCGTAGATGCTGCCTGACCTGCTGAGTTCCTCCAGCATTTTGTGTGTCACACACCAGAGATAAAGGCGCTTCAGCCCTTCTGCTCCATGCTGACCCAAGCCTGTCGTATTTGCCAATGTTTGACCTGTATCGCTCCAAGCCTTTCCTATCCCTGTGTATGTTGAAATCTCTTTTAAATGTTGCTAATATACCCCCCTCAGCCTCTCTCAACTCCCTCAACCTCAGTTCCATCTGTGGGTACACTCCAGATGAAAACATTCCTCAACCTCCCACCCCACCTTAAAGTTTTGCCCTCCAGTCTTTGACTTGCAGCCTGGGGAAAAGGACAGTGTTCTTTCACCCCTCGTGATTTTACATAAGTCTGTACACTCTGTGGCCACTTTATGAGATGCCCATTCACACAAATATCTAATCAGCCAATCACATGGCAGCAACTCAATGCATAAAAGCATGCAGACATTGTCAAGAGTTTCAGTGGATTTTCAGACCAAACATCAGAACGGGGAAGAAATGTGATCTGTGACTTTGACCATGGAATGATTGTTTGGGCCAGGCTGAGTGGTTTCAGTATCTCAGAAACTGCTGATCTATGGGGGTTTTCACGCACAACAGTCTCTACGTAATGAAAAAAGAACAAAAATAGTGTTCATGAACCAGAACATAGAACAGTACAGCACAGGAACAGCTATTCAGCCAACAATGTTGTGCCAAACCAACTAAAAAAACACAAATCAAAACACCCAAAGACTATTCTCTCCTACCTACACAATGTCCATATCCCTCCATCTTCCTTACATCAAAGTGCCTATCAAATCTCTGTATTTGCCTCTACCATCATACCAGGCAGCACATTCCAGGCATCCACCACTCTCTGAGTAAAAAAACTTGCCCCTCACATTCTCTTTGAACCTACCCATCTACTGTCAATGCATGTCCTCTAGTATTAGACATTTTTACTTTGCGAAACAGATACCCCCTGTCTGCTCTATCTATGCCTCTCACAATCTTGTAAATCTCTATCAGATCTCCCTTCAGCCTCTGGTGCTCCAGTGAAAACAACTAAGTTTTATCTTGCCTCTCATGATATCACATGCCCTCTAAATCAGTGCATCGTCATGCTCCCATACATCCTCCCTGATGGCAGTAAGAGCAGAGGTCAAAGGTCATTACTGATGGATGCCACCCTGAGGCACCTCCTCTTGAAGATGTCCTTGATGGCGGGGAGGGAAGGCTAGCGCCTCTGATGGCTGAGTCTATAACCCTCCGGAGCTTTTATCCATCCTGTACATTGCATTCCCCATACTGAGTGGTGATGCAACCAGTCAGAATGCTCTCTGCCCTGCATCTGTACCTCTTGGCACACTGTGGACTCCCTATTCACAGAAACTGGGGCAGTTACACTTATTGACTCCATCCTGACATGGCACTCCAGCCCAAGTGCTTCACCATCCAGCACATGGACCAGACTACAGAGTTGGGCAAACACAGATGCGCTTGCATTTGTTTCATGATGAACTCATTGTGGTACACAGTCCTGCTCCCCCGACCTCAAACATCTGGCAGTCAAGAGTTGTCTATTCTATTCAGCCATCATCCTGGTCAATGTCAGGCTGGCGCTGGAGGAGCTCAGCTCTGTGATTAGCAGTCGTGTGTCAGTGCACTCTGATGCTTTCCCTATCATTGCGGGGAATTTCAACCAGGTCAGCTTGAGGAAGTCTCCAACCAACCACCACCAACATATCACTTGTGGAACCAGGGGAGCCAACACACTTGACCACTGTTATTCCACCATCAAGAATGCGTGACATGCCATCCTTTGGCACTTTGGCAAATCTAATCACCTCAATGTTCCATTTCATTTCAGAAAATGTATACAGTATACAACCTGTAATTCTTGTTCTTTACAGACATCCATGAAACAGAAGAAACAACCCCCAAGGAATGAATGACAAGAAAATGTTAGAACCCCAAATACTCCCTCCCAGGCACAAGCAGCAGCAAAACATCAGCCCCTCCACCACCACCTGGCAAGCAAGCAACAGCAAAGCCCTCAAAGAGACCATGATCTAGCACTATCAAATACCACTGTTCACCCAACAGTTCGGCATGCCAAAGGCTCTCTCTCACACTAACCAGGGAGAGGGAGAGAGATCGCCCTGAAGCGCCCATTTTCCAGGAGATCCCATATCTCCTGGAGATATCAGCGAGCTCCGAGAGCGGGAACCCAGTGAAGAAACGCAACTTGAGTGCAGCTGCAGATCACTGACTCATAGACACTCACAACACGCGGGAGGAACTCAGCAGGTCGGGCAGCATCCGTGGAAATGATCAGTCACCTCCCTGCTTCCCCTCCCCCACCCCTTTATCTTTCCCCTTACTGGTTTTTCACCTGGAACCTACCAGCTTTCTCCTTCCCACCCTCCTCCCACCTTCTTTATAGGGCCTCTGCCCCTTCCCTCTTCAGTCCTGACAAAGGGTTCCAGCCCGAAATGTTGACTGATCGTTTCCACGGATGCTGCCTGACCTGCTGAGTTCCTCCAGCGTGTTGTGAGTGTTGCTTTGACCCCAGCATCTGCAGAGTATTTTGTGGTTACGGACTCATAGACCCCCTTGAACTTCTACTCCTGACAGAGAGGTCGAGATTAAGGACTGTGGCGAGCAACTGCGAATGTATAGTCAAGAGAGGTGAAGGGATGCTTACAGGACTGCTTTGAATCGGTGGAGTGGACCATATTTTAGGATTCATCTTTAGATTGGAATGTATATGCTGCAGTTGTCACTGAATTTCTCAAGACCTGTGTGGATAAGTGTGCACTTTGGAGAACATACTGGACAAACCCAAATCAGAAGCTGTGGATAAACAGTATGCTGAGGGTGAGGCCTGTGGGTTCAAGATGGTGATCCAGAACCAGAACAAGGCTGCATACGACCTATGAAAGGCTAAGGTAAGAGCGAAAAGACAATTCCATGTGAAGTTAAAGATACAATGGATGTACAATGGCTGCGGCAGGGTTTGTTTGTCATTATTTCCTATAAGGTAAGACCTAACAACATAAATGATTGTGATACTTCAGTCTCTGATGAGCTCTACACCTTTTATGCACACTCTGAAAGGAAGAATAACACAATTCTCTCTGTGGGAATCCTCAGTGTCTGGTGACTGTGATCTCTGTCAGGACCCTGTTACAATTACAGCATGTACTTTGACTGGCACTCCACTTGGCTCTGAGCCACCGATACCAATTACAGCTCAGTGTTCAACACCATCATCCTCTCAATAATAATCGATAAGCTTCAAAACCTGGGCCTCTGTACCTCCGTCTACAACTGGATACTTGACTTCAACATCGGGATCCCACTGTCAGTAAGTACATATGGTGATAACATCTCCTCGCTGACAATCAATACAAGTGCACCTCAAGGACATGTTCTTAGTCCACTGCTCCACTCTCTACGCTCATGACTATGTGGCTAGACAGCTCAAAGACGCATCAATAAATTCACCAGTTGTTGGCAAAATCTCAGATGGTGATGAAGATGCTTTCAGGACTGAGACAGACCATCTGGTTGAGTGGTGTCACAACAATAACCTTACACTCAATGTTAGCAACACCAAGGAACTGACTCTGGACTTCAGGAAGGGGAGGTCAGGGTGCGCAGCTTTAAGTTCCTGGGCATCAACATCTCAGAGGATCTATCCTGGGCCCAACACATTGAAGCAATCATGAAAAAGGCCACAACGGTACTTGATTAGGAGCTTGAGGAGATTTGGTACGTTATCAAAGACTCTAACAAATTTCTATGGATGTATGGTAGACAGCATTCTGACTGGTTATATTAAACCTGGTACTGAGGCTCCAAAGCAAGGCATTGGAAAAGCTGCAGAAGGTTGTAGACTCAGCTATCTCCATCACAGCACTACCCTTCCCACCAATATGGATGCTTCAAGAAGGCAACATCCTTCATAGACGACCTTCACCATCCAGGGAACGCTCTCTTCTTATTACTACCATCAGGGAAGAGATACAGGAGCCTGAAGACACACACTCAATGTTTTAGGATCATTATCTTCCCCTCTGCCATCAGATTTCTGAACGGTCCATGAATCCATGAACACTACCTTGCAATTCCTCTTTTGCAGTATTAAGCCTCTTAAAGTCCAACCTGACACCACTCAATGTCATGAAAGATGGAAACGGGCAAGGGTGGCCACCAGGGCTCTGGTGAAGCCGTACAGGCTAATCTCCTGTACAGTGGATACAATAGATGGCAGAAGTTTGATGAAGAATTCTAACCATACCATCGACCTGAGCATGATGGAGACGGGAGAGGTCATTGATGGCCTGGGCTCCTCGGGGAGATAAGGGCCCGAGTAAGTAAAGTACTATTTACTTATTTATTTTTGTGACTTTTTAATGTCTTGTACTGCTGCACAAAACAACACAACATATATTACTGATAGTAAACCCGATTCTGATTCATTCAGGAACTTCCAGTTATTGGAAAGAGGTCAGGAAATAAAGTTTATTTAAGAACCCGCTACCCCTTGGAATGAGAAAGCTGGCATATTGGAAGAATACAGCAATCCAAATGACATCTGAATCTGTTTTGTGTGCAGACTATCAATACTTCCAAGCCCAACATTTCACAGATGTAGTCACTCTGTAAGTTCCTGATACTCCCATCACTTCAAAAAATGCTGTGTGTTACTCTGGATTTCCAGCATCTGCAGAATCTCTTGTGTTCCCATCACTTCAGTGCTGCTCCCTTTGGGCACTAGGTGGTAGTAGTAAATCACATCTTAACATGAAGGCAATTCTCAGTAAACTGAGAGAGCCGCATCAGACCAACAACTAACGTGACTGCCTTCCCCAGTAAGAAAGTTAATTTCACGACACATGCTGGTGATAACAAAACCTGATTTTGAAATAAAAGGCAAAACTTTCCTTCCCACAAACGGTTCAAAGGCAAAATTCTCGGGATAAGTTTCCTTACTTGGGAAGGCAGTCACTTTAGTTGTTGGTCTGATGCAGCTCTGTAATCTTTCTTGTTGCACTTTGGTACATATGTTCGCACTGTATATATTTATTTATTTATGGAGATACAGTGTGGAACAGGGCCCTTCCAGCCCTTTGAGTCCAGCAATTCCCCGATTTAATCCTAGCTTAATCATGGGACGATTTACAATGACCAATTAACCTACCAACCAGTACGTCTTTGGACTGAGGGAGGAACCCACAGCACCCGGAGGGAACCTATGCGGTCACGGGGAGAAGGCAGCAGCAGGAACTGAGCCCATTTTCTGTACTGTTAAGCATTGTGCTAATGGCTACGCTACCACGTCGCCCCACTTTCTGATGAAAGGTCTCAACCTGAAACATTAACTGACACATTTTGCCTTCTATTTGATGCTATTTGACGTAGTGTTCTTCCAGAGTTCTGTTTTTGTTCCAGGTTTGCGGTCTCTGTTGACTTGCACTGGGAGTGTAGTGCAACGCTATTTTAACTTGAGGCAATCTAGAGTTCAGAGTTCAATTCCCACGCCATTGTGTAGGAGCCTGGTTGTCCTCCCCGTGGAATGCATGGGTTTTCCCTGGGCGCTCCGGTTTCCCTCCCACAGTCCAAGGAGCTACCCGGTAGGTTATTTGGTCATTGTAAATTGTCGTGTGATTAGTTTAGGATTAATTGAGCTTGTTGGGGATCACTGGAGCAGCATGGCTCAAAGGTCCGGAAGGGACTACTCTGCACTATGTCGCTAAATAGATAAATCTTACACAGATGCATGTTGCATGTTCTCAGTTTTATGGGCTTCCAGTGAAAGAATAATTGCGAAGCACAGCCCGAATAGCGCTCGTGGCCAAAGACACACTCTCTCTGCTTTGAGTATAACTGTCACCCATAGAATGTGCCATCTGACCCATCCAGTGTCTACACATAATGCTAATGAAATGAATTTCAGAGGCACAACACAGTGCTGCTCTATTATGTATTCCCTGGGAACAAATTTCCAGGCAAACTTTAGTTTGCAGCATCCTGTTCTAGACAGAACTCACATTAGCAATTTAATAAACTAGTAGTGGGGCCAGCAGGGACTGGTAGTGTTCATCAATCAGAGAAGATTCTCTCTCCTAGGCATGAGGTTTTCATCTTGTCAATATTGATAGGATCAGCACAGTCGGAGGACACATAAATCGGCCCTCCAGCCCACCATGTCAATCTTCACCTTTCTACCCATCTATAATAATCTCATTAACCACACAGTATCTCATTTTTCACACAGAGAGTGGTGAATCTGTGGAATTCTCTGCCACAGGAAACAGCTGAGGCCAGTTCATTGGCTATATTTAAGAGGGAGTTAGATATGGCCCTTGTGGCTATGGGGGTCAGGGGGTATGGAGGGAAGGCTGGGGCGGGGTTCTGAGTTGGATGATCAGCCATGATCATACTGAATGGCAGTGCAGGCTCGAAGGGCCGAATGGCCTACTCCTGCACCTATTTTCTATGTTTCTATGTTTCTATCCCACACTAGGGCCATATCCTTCAATGTTTGGCGTTCCCAACATTCTTTTAATGCCATGGACCAATACCATTAAGCAAGGAGTCCGTGAACACCAGGTTGGGAACCACTGCTCTATGCCTAAGTACCTATCTAAATGTGGCTTAAACATAGTAATTGCCTCTGTCTCCACCATCTCTTATGGCTTCAAGTTCCTGCTATCAACCACTTTTAGTGTATAAAAAAACCTTTCTCCTCAGATCCGCTTCTCACATTAACCCATGCTCTTGTGTTTTTGATGCCTCTACCATGTAACATGGGGAAAAGATTCTGATCTACTCTATCAGTGCCTCCTATAATTCTGCATGCATGTAATAGGGAACACCACCCCCACCACCACTCCAGAAAATACAAACCCAGCCTAATTTGATGTTGATAAGACAAACAAAACTTATCTTTAATTCAATCTTTCCAACAGCTAGACCCCCAAATCAGGCAAGACTCTCGTGCTGGGATTCCCAACATGGGGTCCACAGTTAATGGTAGGGGTTCATGGAATTAAAAATGTTGGAAACCCTTGTGAGTGAATCTCCTCTCCTTTCTCTCAAACACACTCACATCCTTCCCACTGTGTACTGACCAGAGCTGTAAACAGTACTCCAAGTGTGGTCTAACTAGTGAATTTGTGTCCCAGCTTTTATCAGAGAGAATCTCCTCTCCACCCTCTCCAGTGCCCAGTGCACTCATGTCCTTCCCCTATGCGCGGCCAGAACTTACACTATGATCCAAGTGTCAAAGTCAATGTACATTTATTATCAAAGTATGTGTATAGTATACAACCCTGACATTCGTCTTTCCACAGACAGCCAGGAAACAAAGAAGACCATGGAACCTGTTCAAAGGAAAACATCAAACCCCCAATGTGCAAAAACAGTGCAAAAGACAAAAAAAGATGAAAAAACACAGAATGTAAAACATCAAACTGCAGAGTTATCGAAACAGTCCAGCTCAATATCGCGCCGTCATTTGTTGACTGCAGGCTGCAGAGCCTGTCCGCCTCGATCAAAACTTTTCTAACCCTAACCTAGGAAGATAAAAATGCCATATGCCTTCTTCAGCACCCTATTGATCTGTGCTAGCACTTTAAGGGAACCATGGGCCTCTGTTCATTAGCATTCCTACCATTTACTGTAAATGTCCTACCCCTATCGAAATTCCTAAAAGGCACCGCCTCACACTTATTGGAATTAAATTCCATCCATTAAACTCCACCCAATTTTCCATCTGCCCAGCACCACTAATCTGATTTATTACCAATGTGAATTCAGAAGGACCTTATTTAAATTACTTTGATAACACTGATCAACAAATATTTTGCTTCCTGAATACTTTTGTGTGTATCATGGATTTTTGGGCTGCTGATCATGAAAATCACCATGAAATTTCCCTATCACGCACCATTTTTATTAAAAATCACCTATATTTGTTATTTCAATTCATAATTCAAGTCAGAATAACTGATGCCAAGATTAAGGAAGGCATTTCTGTTGGTTCACAAATCAAACAGGTCATCAATGACAGGCAATTCAAAGAACTTCTCATGGGACCAAAGAAAATTGTATGGAAGGCATTCAAGGATGTTGTTGAAAGTTTTCTTGGCAACTACAGAGCATCAAACTACATGGAGCAGGTTGACAACATGCTTCAAGCATAAAAAACCATGAAGTGCAACATGTCACTAAAGATTCATTTTCTACACTCCCATTTAGACTTCTTCCCTACAAATTTTGGTGCTGTCAATGACAAGTATGGTGAAAGATTTCACCAAGATATCGCGGTCATGGAGAAACGGTATCAGGGCAAATGGAATCCATCAATGCTGGCTGATTATTGTTGGACACTTAAGAGAGAAGCCCCAGACAGAGAACAAATGAAAATCATCAACAAAACATTTTTAGCTTAGTTGAACTACCGCAAAGCGTCAGCACTGTTATGCAATTAAATACACTCAAAAACTTCTATAGTTGTACCATGGAGAGTATTCTGACAGGCGGCATCACTGTCTGGTATGGAGGGGCTACTGCACAGGACCAAAAGAAGCTGCAGAAGGTTGTAAATCTAGTCAGTTCCATCTTGGGCACTAGCCTACAGAATACCCAGGACATCTTTAGGGAGCGGTGTCTCAGAAAGGCAGCGTCCATTATTAAGGACGTCCAGCACCCAGGATATACCCTTTTCTCACTATTACCATCAGCTAGAAGATACAGAAGCCTGAAGGCACACACTTAGCGATTCAGGAACAGCTTCTTCCAATTCCTAAATGGCCATTGAAGCTTTGGACACCACCTCACTTTTTTTTAAATATACAATATTTCTGTTTTTTGCACATTTAAAAAAATTTATTCAATACACGTAATTGATTTACTTGTTTCTTTATTATTATGTTTTATTTTATGTATTTTTTTTCTCTCTCTCTCTGCTAGATTATGTATTGCACTGAACTGCTGCTGCTAAGTTAACAAATTTCATGTCACATGCCGGTGATAAAAAACCTTATTCTGATTCTCTTCTATATTCAATAAAAGTTAATTTCTTGTTTCTCCAAATTCTTATGTGATACAAGTAGTCTGAAATTATGTTTGTGTTCAGCTTCAAGTGGTCTATTATAAACAAAAAAATTCTGAGGAAGGAACACTTTGGAAAAAATTTGTTGCCAGTGTATTCAGTACTGATCACGATTGAGGATAATGAAAAACAAGAGGAATAAAAATGGAGCCAGATCTATGACAGGCTGCTCTCTGCCCAGGAATTACTCAGGGAATACTGCAGTGCTGGGATGTCACTGTGCAGAGAAAACAATAAGCCAAACCTTTTCAACACTGATGAAATGCTCCGTTATGGAGAGGGGAGACTGCCTGTTCATCGTTGATGGGATTGCTCTGCTATGGAGAGGGGAGACAGCCTTTTGATTGCTGATGGGATCACTCTGCTATGGACAGGGAAAGGCCTGCCACTGTGTCCGGAGAATGTTATCCAAGTTTTCTGCATTTTGGACATGGACTTGGACCATAAACTTTTTTCTCAGACTTATAGTTATTATATTATGTGTTTTTTGTCCAATCTTTCCCAGTTATTTTGGGTGTGAGGGAGGGGGATGTGGGGGTCGATATGCCTATTTCGTTTTTGTTCGTTCTTTGTGCGGAGAGAAGTGATCTGGGGGTTGATGATTGTGTTGCCGTTCATTTCTTGGTTTTGTAGCTATTTGGAGAAGAATTTCAGAGTTGTACACTTGGATAATAAATGAACTTTAACCTTTAGTTCTTGCACGGTACTGCTGCTACAAATTCCAAATTGCATGATGTATGTCAGTGAACATAAACCTGATTCAGAATACTATACACAGCACTTATTTTGGCCAAAGTTACAGAATTTTTAACTTTTTAATTGTGGCCCTGCTACCTATCACTTACCATCTTCTGCATCAGGAAGAAGTCCTTCCTATGAAGGCAAATTGCTTTATTGAACATCTTTTTCTCTGCTGCAGTCCACTTCTCAGTCCCTAGATTGAAAATGCATGCTGAAAAACTCACAACATCACAAGAATTATATGTACAACTAGTCTGCAGCAGGTGTGAAGACTTTAAGACATAGGAGCAAAATTGGGCATTCAGCCTATCAAGCCTGCTCCACCATTCGATTATAGAAACTTAGAAAGCCTACAGCACAATACAAGCCCTTCGGTGCACAAAACTGTGCCAAACATGTACTTACTTTAGAAATTACCTAGGATTACCCACAGCCCTCTATTTTTCTAAGCTCCATGTACCTATCCAGGAGTCTCTTAAAAGACCCTATCATATCCGCCTCCACCACTGTTGCTGGCAGCCCATTCCACACATCTCACTATTCTCTGCGTAAAAAACTTAACCCCGACATATCCTTTGTACCTACTTCCAACCACCTTAAAACTGTATCCCCTTGTTTTCGCCATTTCAGCCCTGGAAAAAAGCCTCTGACTATCCACACGATCAATGCCTCTTATCATCTTATACACCTCTATCAGGTCACCTCTCATCCTCCGTTGCTCCAAGGAGAAAAGGCTGAGTTCACTCAACCTATTCTCATAAGGCATGCTCCCCAATCCAGGCAACATCCTTGTAAATCTCCTCTGCACCCTTTCTATAGCTTCCACATCCTTCTTGTAGTGAGATGACCAGAACTGAACCACTTTAAGTGGATTCTGACAAGGATCTTATATAGCTGTAACATTACCTCTCAGCTCTTAAACTCAATCCCACAGTTGATGAAGGCCAATGCACCGTAAGCCTTGTTAACCACAGAGTCAACCTGCGCAGCAGCTTTGAGTGTCCTATGGACTCAGACCCCAAGATCCCTCTGATCCTCTACACTGCCAAGAGTCTTACCATTTATGGTTGATTTATTTTCACTCTCAACTCCATTCCTCCAAGAGGACCACAACCTTGTCATAGTTTGGAGGCTTGTGTGTCTCAATGACATGGGGAGCTATGTTGGCTGGAGTCAGGGCTTTGTGCTTTGGTTCTTAGTAGGGTCACCCATGCCAAACAGGTCAAAGGATGGAGGCCAGACTAAGAGCGGTCCACTAGTCCTTCAGGTCCGGAGGTTCAGCACAGGGCTAACAACCCTGACTGGTAAAGCAAAACTGTTATGGAAACAGCAATGGAAAGTCCTTCTACATCTGAGTGCAATGGTATTCTAGAGTCTTCACCCGGGACTTAAGTGACTGACAGTAGTGAAAACCAAGAGGAAGCTACTGACACGATGAAGGAAGCCCTGAACACCGCCAGAGACAGAGGACCTTCATTACTGTCCTAAATGCCAGTGGCGTAATGGGCTGTATATACTTTTCTCGACCCCATTCTGCTGTCTTCTCCCCATAGACATGTGGAACTGGACTGCTGCCTCTAGTGCACCCCACTTTAGAATACTGGATAAATTATTGCATACTGTTATGAGAACTGGCATCATCAGTCTATCTGAGGTGCTCATAAAATCTCACTCAAACTGATTCACTTTGCTACTACTGTATGGCATAGGAGCAGAATTAGGCCATTCAGTCCATCGAGTCTGCTCTGTCATTCCATCACAGCCCTCATCATACCATTATTCCTCTCAACCCCATCTTATTTGTTCATTTAGAGGTATGGTGTGGGAACAGGCCATTCCAGCCCATCAACCCACTGACTTAACCCTAGCCTAATCATGGGACAATTTACAATGACCAAGTAACTTACTAACCCACATGTCTTTGTACTGTGGGAGGAAACTGGAACACCCAGAGGAAACCTACACAGTGATGAGAAGAACATACAAACTTTACATTGAACTCTGACGCCTTGAGTTGTAATAACGTCATGCTGCCATGCTACAATGGTGGCCCTACTCCATAACCATTGATGCCCATACTTAATCAAGTGGTGGGGTGGAGATACATCTCTACCGAAGCATGTGTAAAGCACTCCTTCCCTCCACTAGCCTGCAGGTTATCCTTGGGCAAGGTGTAGCATCTGCTTAGCACCCTCCCCCCTCCCCCCCCACTGATCAGAGTCACGTGAAGCTATGGGAGAATGTGGGGATGGTCATATAAGCAGCTGGTGCACATCACAAGTCCTGGTTATATGACCGCTGATGCCAAGCAGACAATATCTGAAGAGGATTGATGATGGTTAGGTGGGGGGGGGGGGGGGGGAGAATCACTCATCTTGTGAAGACACTGCCCAGAAGAAGGCAATGGCAAACCACTCCTGTAGAAAAATTTGTCAATAACAATCATGGTCATGAGACCATGATCGTCAATGTCAAATGACATGGCACATAATGATGATGATGACGACTAATCAAAAACTTTTCAACTCCAGAAAAGACCATAAAAAAATGAATCCTCAAATTCCAAATCGGCAGATTAAAAGTCTTATGTTTTACTGAATGAGCTACCAGGCTCTTCCACAGCGGATTCCTTACGTGCACCTTTCCTCTGTTTCTTCCTTTTGAGTTCTTGCACATAGTTTGATAAGAAGCCCATCCTTTCTGATCCACTATTAAACTTTTATCAGAAGCAGTGTGGAAGATCTACCAGAAAGAGGATGTGCACGGTGTCTTTGTTCACTGGTTTGTCATGGCTGAGTAGAACAGTTGCTAAGACAGTTGTCAACACTTCATTTTAGCATATGGGGGGGGGCCAAGATTCTGCACTAAACCCATGTACAACATTCACTTACAGAATTTACTCTTACAGCTCGTTGGGCTGGAGGGGCCTGTTACCATACTGTCTCCTTCAAAATAAAAAAAAACAGACTCTTAGTGACATTTAAACAGGATCCAACCCCAAGACAACACACATAAAATGCTGGAGGAACTCAGCAGGTCCAGCAGCCTCTATGGAAATGAATAAACAGTCAGCGTTTCAGGTTGAGACCTTTCTTCAGGACTGAGAAGGAAGGGGGAAGACCCCAGAATAAACAGTCAGCGTTTCAGGTTGAGACCCTTCTTCAGGACTGAGAAAGAAGGGGGAAGACCCCAGAATAAAAAAATGTGGGGCCAGGGGAAGGAGGATAGTTAGAAGGTGATAGATGAAGCCAGGTGGGCGGGAAAGGTAAAGGGCTGAAGAAGGAATCTGATAGGAGAGGAGAGTGGACAACAGGAAAAAGGAGAAAGGAGCGGAGGAGTGGACCCAGAGGGAGGTGATATGTAGGTGAGAAGAGGTAAGAGGACAGAGTAGGGAATATAGAAAGGGGGAAGGGGAGGGAATTTTTATTTATCGGAAGGAAAAATTGATATTCATGCCCTCAATAAAAGGTGTTGCTTCTCCACCCCGAGGGTGGCCCCATCCTGGCACAAGAAAAGGCCATGGACAAACATGTCATAACTGGAAAGGGAACGGAAATTAAAAGGTTTGGCCACTGGGAAGTTCCGCTTTTGGAGGAGGTGATAGATGAAGCAGTCCCCCAATTTACAATGGGTCTCACCAATGTAGAGTAGGCACATTGGACACAATAGATGACCTCAGCAGATTTTGTAGGTGAAGTGTTACCCAAGGGGTGAGATCTTCTCTGACTCAGTAAATTTGGTCTGACCAAATGAGATTACCGTCAAAGAGTGAACAAAAATCTGTGCTCTTCTAGGTAGGTTACTTTTTTAAAAAAATCCTTACTATTGATCAGCATACGCTTGCCATCTCCTATCCTCTTCCTAACCTTTTCTCTACACCCTTCATGGGGTGGATGGTTGCAGGGGACAGACCCAGAGTCTGTGCACTATGATACCTCAGGTTCCGTATGCAGTACAAATGCAGAGCCTCCCTTCAAAGAACTAGGCCAAGGGAGACCACAGGGCACTTCTGGCACAAGGACCACAGCTTATGCTTATACCTTCCCAACAGTCCCTCAGTAAAATATCAATTATTTTCAGCAGAAGGTTGAAGGCTTTTCTCTTACTACCTCTGACTCATAACAAATTAAATTCCCAGAGTTTTTTTTAGATATTAAATAGGGGTGGCATAGAGCGTAGTGGTTAGCACAATGCCTTACAGTACAGAGTTCGATTCCCACCACAGCCTGTAAGGAGTTTTACGTGACCATGTGAGTTTTCTCCAGGTGCTCCAGTTTCCTCTCACGGTCCAAAGACCAACTGGTTGGTAAGTTAATTGGTCATTGTAAACTGTCCCATGATTAGGCTAGGGTTAAATTGGGGGATTGCTGGGCCAGAAGGACCTATTCTGCGCTGTATATCAATAAAATAAAAAATATATATTATCAAAGTATATGACCCTCTTTGTATCAGCACTGGAGCAGTGGACCACTTTAGCGCTAAAACTTTTGTCATTGTGATTTTACCTGTATAGTGGTAATTTCCCAGAGGATGTGTAGGATCCCTCCTCGCATCCTTCATTAGCAACATATCCAGAGCAGCCTGCAAGAAAGTAACGTGAAGCTGGAAAGTGTGGTGTATTAATTCATGTGATACCAATTACTCCATAATTATTTTGAAAAGGTTAAGTCCACCATGAAAGTATCAGATGAAGGAATCTGCTTCAAATGACTCAGGCCTCTTTAGAAATAATACCAGGCCATTTCAAAGCAGTAATTACTGTATCGTGCTATGTCCATTCACTCTCCTGAGCAAAAAGGGGTTGTAGCCATCAGAAGGGAGCTGGGACTTGCTCCTGAAGCATGCTGAGTTAGAAATTAGTTAGGGTATGATTGTGACTCATAGCACAGAAGAGGACTTTCAGCCCACAATGCCGTTCCATTCTAAGGCCAGTAGCTTCCAAGATAACCATAATGTCTGGTTTGTAGGTTTGTGTACCTCAATGACCCAGAGAGCTATACTGGCTGGAGTCAATGCTTTATGCTTCGGCTTTTGGTAGGGTCACTCATGCCAAACCAGGTGATGGGTAGAGGGTGGAAGACACAACATACACAAAATGCTGAAGAAACTCAGCAGGTCCTGCAGCCTCTATGGAAATGAATAAATAGTCCACTGGTCATCCGGGGTTGGGGGTTCAGCTCAGGGCTAACAACTCTGACTGGTCAAACAAATTTGTTACAGAAACAACAATGAAGAATCCTTCTACATCTGAGTGTGATGGTTTTCCTGAGTCTCCACCTCAGACTTGCATGGCTGACAGTAGTGAAAACCGAGAGGAAGCTACTGACATGATGAAGGAAGCCCTGAACACCACCAGAGATAGAGGACCTTCATTGCTGCCCTAAACTCCAGCCGGGTAATGGAAAGTAAGTAAGTTCAATCTTAACCTTCCTTTTATCCATATGCCCACCTGTGAGTCTTTTAAATCTCTCTAATGCAGGGGTTCCTCACCTGGGATCCATAGACCCCTCGATTAATGGTAGGGAGTCTATGACATAAAAATTGCTGTGAATTCCTGTTCTAATGTATTTGCCTCTACCGGTTCCACTGAGAGTGCATTCCATGTCTTTGTGTTTTTTAAAAAAATCTACCTCCTTACACTTTCTTCAATAACCTTATGTGCTTGCATATAAACCTGTTCTTGAAGGTTGTTGTAGCCGGGTGTAGTAATGGGGACAAGCTCCCACTCTCTATTTAATGCTCCCAAAGGCATGTGCTTCAAATAGCCTCTGACAACCAAGTCCGGCTCCTGGGCTTTACGTGTGGCTTAGCTACTAAGCTTGGCAGAACTGTTTCTACTGACAGGTAAAGGCAGGTTACTGGCACCTTGAAACCAATTGATTCAGGCAGATGGGGCTCATCAGCTGTGGTTGGCAGCACACCTAAGAGAAGGAAAATTCTGATCTCAATCCTCCACTGCCTTGTTGCTATACCCACTCGTGGGGAGAGCCTTTGGGAGAGATGGCGCCTGCGTACAACGCTCCTTCGGTTGACATCTTCTGGGTAGATCATGAAACCATATATTTCACTTCTTTTATGTCTTTTATATTTGTTTTTTCTTCTTGGGTGTGATTCTGGAACTGTTGGAGCCTGTCATTTACAGTTTGGAGATCGTTTGGCACTCTGAGTCTCCGGGAAGATTCTGGGAGGCAGAAGCAGTGTGAATGAACTTCGTAGCAGGCAGGCTGCAGGATGGGGTGTGAATCGATGTTTTATTTCACAGATTAAAGCATTAAGGGAGACTGAAACACCAAGGTGAGTGTGGAGGGTGAGTGCCGGCTGCCTGCCACTTGATCGCTCTGCACTGGAGAGGGGAGAGCCTGCCGCTGTGCCCGGAGAGTGTTACCCAGGTTTACTGCATTTTGGATGTGGACTTGGACTATAAACTTTTCTTTTCAGTCTTATACTTTATAATATGCTGTTTTTTTCTCACCCGATCTTTCTTTTTTTTTGTGTGGGGAGGAGGATATGAGGGTCAATGTGCCTGTTCCGTTTTGTTTTGTTTTTTCTGTGTGGGGAGGAGGATATGAGGGTCAATGTGCCTGTTCCGTTTTGTTTGTTTTTTCTGTGTGTGGGGAGGAGGATATGAGGGTCAATGTGTCTGTTCCGTTTTGTTTGTTTTTTTTGTGTGGGGAGGAGGATATGAGGGTCAATGTGTCTGTTCTGTTTTGTTTGTTTTTTTTGTGTGGGGAGGAGGATATGAGGGTCAATGTGCCTGTTCCGTTTTGTTTTGTTTTTTCTGTGTGGGGAGGAGGATATGAGGGTCAATGTGCCTGTTCCGTTTTGTTTGTTTTTTCTGTGTGTGGGGAGGAGGATATGAGGGTCAATGTGTCTGTTCCGTTTTGTTTGTTTTTTTTGTGTGGGGAGGAGGATATGAGGGTCAATGTGTCTGTTCTGTTTTGTTTGTTTTTTTTGTGTGGGGAGGAGGATATGAGGGTCAATGTGCCTGTTCCGTTTTGTTTGTTTTTTCTGTGTGGGGAGGAGGATATGAGGGTCAATGTGTCTGTTCTGTTTTGTTTGCTTTTTTTGTGTGGGGAGGAGGATATGAGGGTCAATGTGTCTGTTCCGTTTTGTTTGTTTTTTTTGTGTGGGGAGGAGGATATGAGGGTCAATGTGTCTGTTCTGTTTTGTTTGTTTTTTTTGTGTGGGGAGGAGGATATGAGGGTCAATGTGTCTGTTCCGTTTTGTTTTGTTTTTTCTGTGTGCGGAGGAGGATATGAGGGTCAATGTGTCTGCTCCGTTTTGTTTGCTTTTTTTGAGTGGGGAGGAGGATATGAGGGTCAATGTGTCTGTTCCGTTTTGTTTGTTTTTTCTGTGTGGGGAGGAGGATATGAGGGTCAATGTGTCTGTTCCGTTTTGTTTGTTTTTTGTGTGTGGGGAGGATACTAAGGTCAATGTGTCTGTTCCGTTTTGTTTGTTTTTTCTGTGTGGGGAGGAGGATATGAGGGTCAATGTGTCTGTTCCGTTTTGTTTGTTTTTTTTGTGAGGAGGAGGATATGAGGGTCAATGTGTCTGTTCCGTTTTGTTTGTTTTTTTTGTGAGGAGGAGGATATGAGGGTCAATGTGACTGTTCTGTTTTGTTTGTTTTTTCTGTGTGGGGAGGAGGATATGAGGGTCAATGTGTCTGTTCCGTTTTGTTTGTTTTTTCTGTGTGGGGAGGAGGATATGAGGGTCAATGTGTCTGTTCTGTTTTGTTTGTTTTTTCTGTGTGGGGAGGAGGATATGAGGGTCAATGTGTCTGTTCTGTTTTGTTTGTTTTTTCTGTGTGGGGAGGAGGATATGAGGGTCAATGTGCCTGTTCTGTTTTGTTTGTTTTTTGTGTGGGGAGGAGGATATGAGGGTCAATGTGTCTGTTCCGTTTTGTTTGTTTTTTGTGTGAGGAGGAGGATATGAGGGTCAATGTGTCTGTTCCGTTTTGTTTGTTTTTTTTGTGTGGAGAGGAGGATATGAGGGTCAATGTGTCTGTTCCGTTTTGTTTGTTTTTTCTGTGTGGGGAGGAGGATATGAGGGTCAATGTGTCTGTTCCGTTTTGTTTGTTTTTTCTGTGTGGGGAGGAGGATACGAAGGTCAATGTGCCTGTTCCGTTTTGTTTGTTTTTTGTGTGGGGAGGAGGATATGAGGGTCAATGTGTCTGTTCTGTTTTGTTTGTTTTTTCTGTGTGGGGAGGAGGATATGAGGGTCAATGTGTCTGTTCCATTTTGTTTGTTTTTTTTGTGTGGGGAGGAGGATATGAGGGTCAATGTGCCTGCTCCGTTTTGTTTGTTTTTTCTGTGTGGGGAGGAGGATATGAGGGTCAATGTGCCTGTTCTGTTTTGTTTGTTTTTTCTGTGTGGGGAGGAGGATATGAGGGTCAATGTGTCTGTTCCGTTTTGTTTGTTTTTTGTGTGGGGAGGAGGATATGAGGGTCAATGTGTCTGTTCCGTTTTGTTTGTTTTTTTGTGTGGGGAGGAGGATATGAGGGTCAATGTGTCTGTTCCGTTTTGTTTGTTTTTTCTGTGTGGGGAGGAGGATATGAGGGTCAATGTGTCTGTTCCGTTTTGTTTGTTTTTTTGTGTGGGGAGGAGGATATGAGGGTCAATGTGTCTGTTCCGTTTTGTTTGTTTTTTCTGTGTGGGGAGGAGGATACGAAGGTCAATGTGCCTGTTCCGTTTTGTTTGTTTTTTGTGTGGGGAGGAGGATATGAGGGTCAATGTGTCTGTTCTGTTTTGTTTGTTTTTTCTGTGTGGGGAGGAGGATATGAGGGTCAATGTGTCTGTTCCATTTTGTTTGTTTTTTTTGTGTGGGGAGGAGGATATGAGGGTCAATGTGCCTGCTCTGTTTTGTTTGTTTTTTCTGTGTGGGGAGGAGGATATGAGGGTCAATGTGCCTGTTCCGTTTTGTTTGTTTTTTCTGTGTGGGGAGGAGGATATGAGGGTCAATGTGTCTGTTCCGTTTTGTTTGTTTTTTGTGTGGGGAGGAGGATATGAGGGTCAATGTGTCTGTTCCGTTTTGTTTGTTTTTTTGTGTGGGGAGGAGGATATGAGGGTCAATGTGTCTGTTCCGTTTTGTTTGTTTTTTCTGTGTGGGGAGGAGGATATGAGGGTCAATGTGCCTGTTCTGTTTTGTTTGTTTTTTGTGTGGGGAGGAGGATATGAGGGTCAATGTGCCTGTTCTGTTTTGTTTGTTTTTTCTGTGTGGGGAGGAGGATATGAGGGTCAATGTATCTGTTCCGTTTTGTTTGTTTTTTCTGTGTGTGGGGAGGAGGATATGAGGGTCAATGTGCCTGCTCCGTTTTGTTTGCTTTTTTTGTGTGGGGAGGAGGATATGAGGGTCAATGTGCCTGCTCCGTTTTGTTTGTTTTTTGTGTGGGGAGGAGGATATGAGGGTCAATGTGCCTGTTCCGTTTTGTTTGTTTGTTTTTTCTGTGTGGGGAGGAGGATATGAGGGTCAATGTGTCTGTTCCGTTTTGTTTGTTTGTTTTTTCTGTGTGTGGAGGAGGATATGAGGGTCAATGTGTCTGTTCTGTTTTGTTTGTTTTTTCTGTGTGGGGAGGAGGATATGAGGGTCAATGTGTCTGTTCCGTTTTGTTTGTTTTTTTTGTGTGGGGAGGAGGATATGAGGGTCAATGTGTCTGTTCCGTTTTGTTTGTTTTTTGTGCGGGGAGGAGGATATGAGGGTCAATGTGTCTGTTCTGTTTTGTTTGTTTTTTTTGTGTGGGGAGGAGGATATGAGGGTCAATGTGTCTGTTCCGTTTTGTTTTGTTTTTTCTGTGTGCGGAGGAGGATATGAGGGTCAATGTGTCTGCTCCGTTTTGTTTGCTTTTTTTGAGTGGGGAGGAGGATATGAGGGTCAATGTGTCTGTTCCGTTTTGTTTGTTTTTTCTGTGTGGGGAGGAGGATATGAGGGTCAATGTGTCTGTTCCGTTTTGTTTGTTTTTTGTGTGTGGGGAGGATACTAAGGTCAATGTGTCTGTTCCGTTTTGTTTGTTTTTTCTGTGTGGGGAGGAGGATATGAGGGTCAATGTGTCTGTTCCGTTTTATTTGTTTTTTGTGTGGGGAGGAGGATATGAGGGTCAATGTGCCTGTTCCGTTTTGTTTGTTTGTTTTTTCTGTGTGGGGAGGAGGATATGAGGGTCAATGTGTCTGTTCCGTTTTGTTTGTTTGTTTTTTCTGTGTGGGGAGGAGGATATGAGGGTCAATGTGTCTGTTCTGTTTTGTTTGTTTTTTCTGTGTGGGGAGGAGGATATGAGGGTCAATGTGTCTGTTCCGTTTTGTTTGTTTTTTTTGTGTGGGGAGGAGGATATGAGGGTCAATGTGTCTGTTCCGTTTTGTTTGTTTTTTGTGCGGGGAGGAGGATATGAGGGTCAATGTGTCTGTTCTGTTTTGTTTGTTTTTTTTGTGTGGGGAGGAGGATATGAGGGTCAATGTGTCTGTTCCGTTTTGTTTTGTTTTTTCTGTGTGCGGAGGAGGATATGAGGGTCAATGTGTCTGCTCCGTTTTGTTTGCTTTTTTTGAGTGGGGAGGAGGATATGAGGGTCAATGTGTCTGTTCCGTTTTGTTTGTTTTTTCTGTGTGGGGAGGAGGATATGAGGGTCAATGTGTCTGTTCCGTTTTGTTTGTTTTTTGTGTGTGGGGAGGATACTAAGGTCAATGTGTCTGTTCCGTTTTGTTTGTTTTTTCTGTGTGGGGAGGAGGATATGAGGGTCAATGTGTCTGTTCCGTTTTGTTTGTTTTTTTTGTGAGGAGGCGGATATGAGGGTCAATGTGTCTGTTCCGTTTTGTTTGTTTTTTTTGTGAGGAGGAGGATATGAGGGTCAATGTGACTGTTCTGTTTTGTTTGTTTTTTCTGTGTGGGGAGGAGGATATGAGGGTCAATGTGTCTGTTCCGTTTTGTTTGTTTTTTCTGTGTGGGGAGGAGGATATGAGGGTCAATGTGTCTGTTCTGTTTTGTTTGTTTTTTCTGTGTGGGGAGGAGGATATGAGGGTCAATGTGTCTGTTCTGTTTTGTTTGTTTTTTCTGTGTGGGGAGGAGGATATGAGGGTCAATGTGCCTGTTCTGTTTTGTTTGTTTTTTCTGTGGGGAGGAGGATATGAGGGTCAATGTGTCTGTTCCGTTTTGTTTGTTTTTTGTGTGAGGAGGAGGATATGAGGGTCAATGTGTCTGTTCCGTTTTGTTTGTTTTTTTTGTGTGGAGAGGAGGATATGAGGGTCAATGTGTCTGTTCCGTTTTGTTTGTTTTTTCTGTGTGGGGAGGAGGATATGAGGGTCAATGTGTCTGTTCCGTTTTGTTTGTTTTTTCTGTGTGGGGAGGAGGATACGAAGGTCAATGTGCCTGTTCCGTTTTGTTTGTTTTTTGTGTGGGGAGGAGGATATGAGGGTCAATGTGTCTGTTCTGTTTTGTTTGTTTTTTCTGTGTGGGGAGGAGGATATGAGGGTCAATGTGTCTGTTCCATTTTGTTTGTTTTTTTTGTGTGGGGAGGAGGATATGAGGGTCAATGTGCCTGCTCCGTTTTGTTTGTTTTTTCTGTGTGGGGAGGAGGATATGAGGGTCAATGTGCCTGTTCTGTTTTGTTTGTTTTTTCTGTGTGGGGAGGAGGATATGAGGGTCAATGTGTCTGTTCCGTTTTGTTTGTTTTTTGTGTGGGGAGGAGGATATGAGGGTCAATGTGTCTGTTCCGTTTTGTTTGTTTTTTTGTGTGGGGAGGAGGATATGAGGGTCAATGTGTCTGTTCCGTTTTGTTTGTTTTTTGTGTGGGGAGGAGGATATGAGGGTCAATGTGTCTGTTCCGTTTTGTTTGTTTTTTTGTGTGGGGAGGAGGATATGAGGGTCAATGTGTCTGTTCCGTTTTGTTTGTTTTTTCTGTGTGGGGAGGAGGATATGAGGGTCAATGTGTCTGTTCCGTTTTGTTTGTTTTTTTGTGTGGGGAGGAGGATATGAGGGTCAATGTGTCTGTTCCGTTTTGTTTGTTTTTTCTGTGTGGGGAGGAGGATACGAAGGTCAATGTGCCTGTTCCGTTTTGTTTGTTTTTTGTGTGGGGAGGAGGATATGAGGGTCAATGTGTCTGTTCTGTTTTGTTTGTTTTTTCTGTGTGGGGAGGAGGATATGAGGGTCAATGTGTCTGTTCCATTTTGTTTGTTTTTTTTGTGTGGGGAGGAGGATATGAGGGTCAATGTGCCTGCTCCGTTTTGTTTGTTTTTTCTGTGTGGGGAGGAGGATATGAGGGTCAATGTGCCTGTTCTGTTTTGTTTGTTTTTTCTGTGTGGGGAGGAGGATATGAGGGTCAATGTGTCTGTTCCGTTTTGTTTGTTTTTTGTGTGGGGAGGAGGATATGAGGGTCAATGTGTCTGTTCCGTTTTGTTTGTTTTTTTGTGTGGGGAGGAGGATATGAGGGTCAATGTGTCTGTTCCGTTTTGTTTGTTTTTTCTGTGTGGGGAGGAGGATATGAGGGTCAATGTGCCTGTTCTGTTTTGTTTGTTTTTTGTGTGGGGAGGAGGATATGAGGGTCAATGTGTCTGTTCCGTTTTGTTTGTTTTTTTGTGTGGGGAGGAGGATATGAGGGTCAATGTGTCTGCTCCGTTTTGTTTGTTTTTTCTGTGTGGTGAGGAGGATATGAGGGTCAATGTGCCTGTTCCGTTTTGTTTGTTTTTTTTGTGTGGGGAGGAGGATATGAGGGTCAATGTGTCTGTTCCGTTTTGTTTGTTTTTTCTGTGTGGTGAGGAGGATATGAGGGTCAATGTGCCTGTTCCGTTTTGTTTGTTTTTTTTGTGTGGGGAGGAGGATATGAGGGTCAATGTGCCTGTTCTGTTTTGTTTGTTTTTTCTGTGTGGGGAGGAGGATATGAGGGTCAATGTATCTGTTCCGTTTTGTTTGTTTTTTCTGTGTGTGGGGAGGAGGATATGAGGGTCAATGTGCCTGCTCCGTTTTGTTTGCTTTTTTTGTATGGGGAGGAGGATATGAGGGTCAATGTGCCTGCTCCGTTTTGTTTGTTTTTTGTGTGGGGAGGAGGATATGAGGGTCAATGTGCCTGTTCCGTTTTGTTTGTTTGTTTTTTCTGTGTGGGGAGGAGGATATGAGGGTCAATGTGTCTGTTCCGTTTTGTTTGTTTGTTTTTTCTGTGTGGGGAGGAGGATATTAGGGTCAATGTGTCTGTTCTGTTTTGTTTGTTTTTTCTGTGTGGGGAGGAGGATATGAGGGTCAATGTGTCTGTTCCGTTTTGTTTGTTTTTTTTGTGTGGGGAGGAGGATATGAGGGTCAATGTGTCTGTTCCGTTTTGTTTGTTTTTTGTGCGGGGAGGAGGATATGAGGGTCAATGTGTCTGTTCCGTTTTGTTTGTTTTTTCTGTGTGGGGAGGAGGATATGAGGGTCAATGTGTCTGTTCCGTTTTGTTTGTTTTGTCTGTGTGGGGAGGAGGATATGAGGGTCAATGTGTCTGCTCCGTTTTGTTTGTTTTTTCTGTGTGGGGAGGAGGATATGAGGGTCAATGTGTCTGTTCCGTTTTGTTTGTTTGTTTTTTCTGTGTGGGGAGGAGGATATGAGGGTCAATGTGTCTGTTCCGTATTGTTTGTTTGTTTTTTCTGTGTGGGGAGGAGGATATGAGGGTCAATGTGCCTGCTCCGTTTTGTTTGTTTTTTCTGTGTGGGGAGGAGGATATGAGGGTCAATGTGTCTGTTCCGTTTTGTTTGTTTTTTTTGTGTGGGGAGGACGATATGAGGGTCAATGTGTCTGTTCCGTTTTGTTTGTTTTTTCTGTGTGGGGAGGAGGATATAAGGGTCAATGTGTCTGTTCCGTTTTGTTTGTTTTTTTTGTGCGGGGAGGAGGATATGAGGGTCAATGTGCCTGCTCCGTTTTGTTTGTTTTTTGTGTGGGGAGGAGGATATGAGGGTCAATGTGTCTGTTCCGTTTTGTTTGTTTTTTCTGTGTGTGGGGAGGAGGATATGAGGGTCAATGTGTCTGTTCCGTTTTGTTTGTTTGTTTTTTGTGTGGGGAGGAGGATATGAGGGTCAATGTGCCTGCTCCGTTTTGTTTGTTTTTTGTGTGGGGAGGAGGATATGAGGGTCAATGTGCCTGCTCCGTTTTGTTTGTTTTTTCTGTGTGGGGAGGAGGATATGAGGGTCAATGTGTCTGTTCTGTTTTGTTTGTTTTTTCTGTGTGGGGAGGAGGATATGAGGGTCAATGTGCCTGCTCCGTTTTGTTTGTTTTTTGTGTGGGTAGGAGGATATGAGGGTCAATGTGTCTGTTCCGTTTTGTTTGTTTTTTCTGTGTGGGGAGGAGGATATGAGGGTCAATGTGTCTGTTCCGTTTTGTTTGTTTTTTCTGTGTGGGGAGGAGGATATGAGGGTCAATGTGTCTGTTCTGTTTTGTTTGTTTTTTCTGTGTGGGGAGGAGGATATGAGGGTCAATGTGTCTGTTCTGTTTTGTTTGTTTTTTTTGTGTGGGGAGGAGGATATGAGGGTCAATGTGTCTGTTCCGTTTTGTTTGTTTTTTCTGTGTGGGGAGGAGGATATGAGGGTCAATGTGCCTGTTCTGTTTTGTTTGTTTTTTGTGTGAGGAGGAGGATATGAGGGTCAATGTGTCTGTTCCGTTTTGTTTGTTTTTTCTGTGTGGGGAGGAGGATATGAGGGTCAATGTGCCTGCTCCGTTTTGTTTGTTTTTTCTGTGTGGGGAGGAGGATATGAGGGTCAATGTGTCTGTTCCGTTTTTGTTTGTTTTTTGTGTGGGGAGGAGGATATGAGGGTCAATGTGCCTGTTCTGTTTTGTTTGTTTTTTGTGTGGGGAGGAGGATATGAGGGTCAATGTGCCTGCTCCGTTTTGTTTGTTTTTTGTGTGGGGAGGAGGATATGAGGGTCAATGCGCCTGTTCCGTTTTGTTTGTTTGTTTTTTGTGTGGGGAGGAGGATATGAGGGTCAATGTGCCTGCTCCGTTTTGTTTGTTTTTTGTGTGGGGAGGAGGATATGAGGGTCAATGTGCCTGCTCCGTTTTGTTTGTTTTTTCTGTGTGGGGAGGAGGATATGAGGGTCAATGTGTCTGTTCTGTTTTGTTTGTTTTTTCTGTGTGGGGAGGAGGATATGAGGGTCAATGTGCCTGCTCCGTTTTGTTTGTTTTTTGTGTGGGTAGGAGGATATGAGGGTCAATGTGTCTGTTCCGTTTTGTTTGTTTTTTCTGTGTGGGGAGGAGGATATGAGGGTCAATGTGTCTGTTCCGTTTTGTTTGTTTTTTCTGTGTGGGGAGGAGGATATGAGGGTCAATGTGTCTGTTCCGTTTTGTTTGTTTTTTTTGTGTGGGGAGGACGATATGAGGGTCAATGTGTCTGTTCCGTTTTGTTTGTTTTTTCTGTGTGGGGAGGAGGATATGAGGGTCAATGTGTCTGTTCCGTTTTGTTTGTTTTTTTTGTGCGGGGAGGAGGATATGAGGGTCAATGTGCCTGCTCCGTTTTGTTTGTTTTTTGTGTGGGGAGGAGGATATGAGGGTCAATGTGTCTGTTCCGTTTTGTTTGTTTTTTCTGTGTGTGGGGAGGAGGATATGAGGGTCAATGTGTCTGTTCCGTTTTGTTTGTTTGTTTTTTGTGTGGGGAGGAGGATATGAGGGTCAATGTGCCTGCTCCGTTTTGTTTGTTTTTTGTGTGGGGAGGAGGATATGAGGGTCAATGTGCCTGCTCCGTTTTGTTTGTTTTTTCTGTGTGGGGAGGAGGATATGAGGGTCAATGTGTCTGTTCTGTTTTGTTTGTTTTTTCTGTGTGGGGAGGAGGATATGAGGGTCAATGTGCCTGCTCCGTTTTGTTTGTTTTTTGTGTGGGTAGGAGGATATGAGGGTCAATGTGTCTGTTCTGTTTTGTTTGTTTTTTCTGTGTGGGGAGGAGGATATGAGGGTCAATGTGTCTGTTCCGTTTTGTTTGTTTTTTCTGTGTGGGGAGGAGGATATGAGGGTCAATGTGTCTGTTCTGTTTTGTTTGTTTTTTCTGTGTGGGGAGGAGGATATGAGGGTCAATGTGTCTGTTCTGTTTTGTTTGTTTTTTTTGTGTGGGGAGGAGGATATGAGGGTCAATGTGTCTGTTCCGTTTTGTTTGTTTTTTCTGTGTGGGGAGGAGGATATGAGGGTCAATGTGCCTGTTCTGTTTTGTTTGTTTTTTGTGTGAGGAGGAGGATATGAGGGTCAATGTGTCTGTTCCGTTTTGTTTGTTTTTTCTGTGTGGGGAGGAGGATATGAGGGTCAATGTGCCTGTTCCGTTTTGTTTGTTTTTTTTGTGTGGGGAGGAGGATATGAGGGTCAATGTGCCTGCTCCGTTTTGTTTGTTTTTTCTGTGTGGGGAGGATACGAAGGTCAATGTGTCTGCTCCGTTTTGTTTGTTTTTTGTGTGGGGAGGAGGATATGAGGGTCAATGTGCCTGCTCCATTTTGTTTGTTTTTTCTGTGTGTGGGGAGGAGGATATGAGGGTCAATGTGTCTGCTCCGTTTTGTTTGTTTTTTCTGTGTGTGGGGAGGAGGATATGAAGGTCAATGTGTCTGCTCCGTTTTGTTTGTTTTTTCTGTGTGTGGGGAGGAGGATATGAGGGTCAATGCGCCTGTTCCGTTTTGTTTGTTTTTTCTGTGGGGAGGAGGATATGAGGGTCAATGTGTCTGTTCCGTTTTGTTTGTTTTTTCTGTGTGGGGAGGAGGATATGAGGGTCAATGTGCCTGCTCCGTTTTGTTTGTTTTTTCTGTGTGGGGAGGAGGATATGAGGGTCAATGTGTCTGTTCCGTTTTGTTTGTTTTTTGTGTGGGGAGGAGGATATGAGGGTCAATGTGCCTGTTCTGTTTTGTTTGTTTTTTGTGTGGGGAGGAGGATATGAGGGTCAATGTGCCTGCTCCGTTTTGTTTGTTTTTTGTGTGGGGAGGAGGATATGAGGGTCAATGTGTCTGTTCCGTTTTGTTTGTATGTTTTTTGTGTGGGGAGGAGGATATGAGGGTCAATGTGTCTGTTCCGTTTTGTTTGTTTTTTTTGTGTGGGGAGGAGGATATGAGGGTCAATGTGCCTGTTCTGTTTTGTTTGTTTTTTGTGTGGGGAGGATATGAGGGTCAATGTGCCTGTTCTGTTTTGTTTGTTTTTTTTGTGTGGGGAGGAGGATATGAGGGTCAATGTGCCTGCTCCGTTTTGTTTGTTTTTTCTGTGTGGGGAGGAGGATATGAGGGTCAATGTGCCTGCTCCGTTTTGTTTGTTTTTTCTGTGTGGGGAGGAGGATATGAGGGTCAATGTGTCTGTTCCATTTTGTTTGTTTTTTGTGTGGGGAGGAGGATATGAGGGTCAATGTGTCTGTTCCGTTTTGTTTGTTTTTTGTGTGGGGAGGAGGATATGAGGGTCAATGTGCCTGTTCTGTTTTGTTTTTTTCTGTGTGGGGAGGAGGATATGAGGGTCAATGAGTCTGTTCCGTTTTGTTTGTTTGTTTTTTGTGTGGGAAGGAGGATATGAGGGTTAATGTGTCTGTTCCGTTTTGTTTGTTTTTTGTGTGGGGAGGAGGATATGAGGGTCAATGTGTCTGTTCTGTTTTGTTTGTTTTTTCTGTGTGGGGAGGAGGATATGAGGGTCAATGTGCCTGCTCCGTTTTGTTTGTTTTTTCTGTGTGGGGAGGAGGATATGAGGGTCAATGTGCCTGTTCCGTTTTGTTTGTTTTTTCTGTGTGGGGAGGAGGATATGAAGGTCAATGTGTCTGCTCTGTTTTGTTTGTTTTTTTTGTGTGGGGAAGAGGATATGAGGGTCAATGTGTCTGCTCCGTTTTGTTTGTTTTTTGTGTGGGGAGGAGGATATGAGGGTCAATGTGCCTGCTCCGTTTTGTTTGTTTTTTGTGTGGGGAGGAGGATATGAGGGTCAATGTGCCTGCTCCGTTTTGTTTGTTTTTTGTGTGGGGAGGAGGATATGAGGGTCAATGTGCCTGTTACACTTTTGTTCATTTTTTTGTGCGGGAGGTGAGATTTGGGGGTTGATGTGCCTGTTCCGTTTTTCTCATTTCTTTGTACAGCATGAGGGATTTGGAGGTTGGTGTATCTGTTCTGGTTTTGTTCTTTTCTTTGTGCGGGGAGAGTGGATTTGGGGGTTTGATGATCGTGAGTTAGAAATTTCGACAATACCTTTGAGTAAACATTGAGGGACAAATTTCAAGCTAGAGTCCCTGAGGCAGTCCTACCTTGAGTTCAACACTGACTGGCAACTCCTCTGACACTGCTGGTGCCAAACTGTATCAGTCTTTGCCATTCCTTTGGGTTCATCAGATGCATGGAGAGGGTTAACTTATTACGTGGGCAATGACTTGCTCTACATATTGTACTGCCATGGTTTGCGTATCTATACAGATAGAGCGCAATATCCATGGTCAACCTTGACCAATGGAGGGATTCATATTAGCCATTTCCACCCCGGGAAAAAGGAGCAATCAATGCCTTGAGTCGTTTTGTATACCTCTATCGAATCATCTCTCATTCTCTTTCATTCCAAAGAGAAAAGCCCAAACTCACTCAACCTTTCCTCATAAGACATGCCCTCTAATCCAGGCAGCATCCTGGTAAATCTCCTCTGCATCCTCTCTAAAGCTTCCACATCTTTTCATTAATGAGGCGACCAGAACTAAACACAATATTCCAAGTGTGGTCAAACCAGAGCTTTATAGAAGCTGACTCATGGTGCAATAATACTGGACAAAAAGGATTTTGCTTCCTGAATAATTTTGCGTGATTCTTATGAATTTTGGGCTGCTGATCATGAAAATCACTATGAAATTTCCCTATCATGCACCATTTTTTGAAATCACCTATATTTGTTATGTCAATTCATAATTCAAGTCATTTAAAGATGTTGCCTACAATGCAATCTGAAACCTTTAAGTGCAAATTGTCACTGAAGATTCATTTTCTGCATTCCCATTTAGACTTCTTCCCTGCAAATCTTGGCGCTGTCAGTGACGAGCATGGTGAAAGGTTTCATCAGGACATTGCAGTCATGAAGAAATGGTATCAGGGTAACTGGAATCATCAGTGCTGGCTGACACTTAAACGAGAAGCCTCAGACACTGAGTACAAATGAAAATTATCAACAAAAAATTTTTAGCTTAGTTGAACTATTACAAAGTGTCAACACTGTTAGCAATTAAACACATTATATACAATAAAAGTTAACTTCTTGTTTCTCCAAACTCCTATGTGGTACAAGCAGTCTGAAATTATATTTGTGTTCAGCTTCAATAAGTCTATCATAAACAAACAAAAATACTAAGGAAGCAATACTTCTGAAAAAAAATGGTTGTCCAGTGTTATTCCAATGGCCCATCCCAAAGTTAGAGGGATCTACCATCTCTTACTCATTACAGATTTTTGCCTTCAACTTCATTTATTTCATGATAGTCTTGCATCTAAATTTTAAATAAATATACTCTCAGGTGGATGGCAGGATGGAGGAATGTCTCCACCAAAGGAGGTGTAAGGCACTCCTTCACTCCACGAGCCTGCAAGTCACCCTTGGGCAAGGTGTGGCACCTGCTTAGCCCCCCCACACACAACACCCCCTCCAATCAGGGTCATGTCAAGCGCTATAGGAGCGGGTGGTGATGGTCGTATGAGCAGATGGTGCATATCACAAGCCTTTGTTATGCGGCCACTGACGCGGGGCAGACAATCTCTGAAGAGTACTGATAATGATTACAGGGGGGTCACCCGTCTTGTAAAGACACTGCCCAGAAGGAGGCAATGGCAAACCACTTCTGTGGAAAGATTTGCCAAGAACAATCATGGTCACGGAAAGACCATGATCACCCACGTCACACAACACAGCACAGAATGATGATGATAATGATCTCAGGAAATCCTTTTCCGTGCATTATGTCACAGAGACATACAACATGGACCAGGCCCTTCAGCACAGCAGAGTCCATGCCGATGCCGACCACCATATCCTCTTGGCTAGTCCCAGACTCCCCATGACAACCACAGTAACCTTGCTACCAGTCTCAGGCTCCCTGTGTTGACCATGGACTCCTCTCTGCCAGTCCCAGGTTCCCCATCCTTACCACAGTATTCTCTCTGTTAGTCCCAGGTTCCCCATCCTTACCACGGTATTCTCTCTGTTAGTCCCAGATTCCCCATCCTTACCACGGTATTCTCTCTGTTAGTCCCAGGTTCCCCATCCTTACCACAGTATTCTCTCTGTTAGTCCCAGGTTCCCCATCCTTACCACAGTATTCTCTCTGTTAGTCCCAGGTTCCCCATCCTTACCACAGTATTCTCTCTGTTAGTCCCAGGTTCCCCATCCTTACCACAGTATTCTCTCTGTTAGTCCCAGGTTCCCCATCCTTACCACGGTATCCTCTCTGCCAGTCCCAGGTTCCCCATCCTTACCACAGTATTCTCTCTGCCAGTCACAGGTTCCCCATCCTTACCACAGTATTCTCTCTGCCAGTCCCAGGTTCCCCATCCTTACCACGGTATTCTCTCTGCCA
Organism: Mobula birostris; assembly: GCF_030028105.1. NCBI lineage: Eukaryota > Metazoa > Chordata > Chondrichthyes > Myliobatiformes > Myliobatidae > Mobula > Mobula birostris. Next base: position 107,027,288 of record NC_092381.1, read on the forward strand.
GTCCCAGGTTCCCCATCCTTACCACGGTATTCTCTCTGCCAGTCACAGGTTCCCCATCCTTACCACAGTATTCTCTCTGCCAGTCCCAGGTTCCCCATCCTTACCACAGTATTCTCCCTGTTAGTCCCAGGTTCCCCATCCTTACCACGGTATTCTCTCTGCCAGTCCCAGGTTCCCCATCCTTACCACAGTATTCTCTCTGTTAGTCCCAGGTTCCCCATCCTTACCACAGTATTCTCTCTGCTAGTCCCAGGCTCCCCATCCTTACCACAGTATTCTCTCTGTTAGTCCCAGGTTCCCCATCCTTACCACGGTATCCTCTCTGCCAGTCCCAGGTTCCCCATCCTTACCACAGTATTCTCTCTGCCAGTCACAGGTTCCCCATCCTTACCACAGTATTCTCTCTGCCAGTCCCAGGTTCCCCATCCTTACCACGGTATCCTCTCTGCTGGTCTCTGGTTCCCCATTTCCACAACAGTATTCTCTCTGCTAGTCCCAGGCTCCCCATTCTGACAATATCCTCTCTGCGAGCCCCAGGCTCCCCATTCTCACCACGGTATTCTCTCTGCCAGTCCCAGGCTCCCCATCCTTACCACAGTATTCTCTCTGGTAGTCCCAGGTTCCCCATCCTTACCACGGTATTCTCTCTGCCAGTCCCAGGTTCCCCATCCTTACCACGGTATTCTCTCTGCTCGTCTCTGGTTCCCCATTTCCACAACAATATCCTCTCTGCCAGTCCCAGGTTCCCCATCCTTACCACAGTATTCTCTCTGCTAGTCCCAGGTTCCCCATCCTTACCATGGTATCCTCTCTTCTAGTCTCTGGTTCCCCATTTCCACAACAGTATCCTCTCTGCTAGCCCCAGGCTCCCCATTCTGACAATATCCTCTCTGCGAGCCCCAGACTCCCCATGCTGACCATAATCATGACAGGAGTCCTTGATGCAGATGGCTCGGACTCAAATGCTGGAGTATCCCAAGCTGGGATCAAGACACGGTCCCAGGTGGGATCAAGAAACTGAGCACGAAACAAATGCTGGACGAAATCAATGTAGGCTTGCAATTGAGCACTGAACCTATGTTCAGATGTTCCTTAAATACTTTATTGTTGGCACCCAAAACAGGAGCGTCCTGAGCTCTTTAAGAGACCGCACCAGCTACACTGCTCCACAGAGTTAGCGCATTTAACTCTTTGGAAGCTGGCATGGTTGGAAGCGTCTTTTAATAAGACCATCTGCACCCCACCCCACTGGTGACTCCTGATGGCCCTGGTTGCTCGGAGAGGCAGTGATGGTTATCGTGGAGAGTTGGATCCAGGATGTCTATTTCTGGCACCCAGCACCTTTTCTCCGGTCTGAATCCCTCCCAGTCCACCAGGTATTGCCGAACAACTTGAACAGTACGCAAATCCAAAAACCCTTTCACCATGTAGACCTGATCCCCATCAATAAACCTGGATAGCAGTGGGGCTGATAGTGGTGGAGCTAAGGGGCTGGTGCAGACAGGTTTTAATTTAGAGATGTGTAAGGTAGGGTTGATCTTTCGGGTTCTGGGGAGTTGTAACATGTAAGGCACCAGTTTAACAATCCTCAGCATCTTAAAGGGACCAATGAACTTGGGTGCCAACTTTCTAGATCCCACTCAGAGAGGTAAATCATGAATCGACAGCAAGACCTGTTGCCAGGCTGTAACGCGGGTCCCAAACTTCTCCTTTGGTTTGCTTTGGTCTCTGCTCTCCAGGCTGAGGCCAGCAAAATCTCTCTTGCCCTCATTCAACTTACAGCATTGGACAAGATCTTCTGTCACAGGGACCCCAACCTCAGCTTCTTGTTCCATAAGGAATCAGAGGATAATCAAACTCACACTTGAATGGCGACATTCCATGCGCTGAGCACTATATGGTGTTATGGGTGATCTCTGCCCACATCCAATAGTCTTTCTGAGGCCAGATTCTACATCTTGGTTGGTCTGCTCTATCTGGTTATTGGACTGTGGGTGAAACCTAGAGGAAAGGCTTGCTGACGTCCCTATCAGTTAATAGAAAGTTTTCCAGGAAAGTGATGAGAACTTTGGACCACGATCTGAGGAATTGTCCACCAAGAATCTGTAGATTCAGAAGACCTGGTTCAGGACAATTTCGGCCATCTCCGCTGTGGAAGGTAGCTTTTCCAAGGGAGTGAACTTGCAGGCTCTCGAAAACCCATCAACAACCACTGTGATGACAGATTTCCCCTGGATGGTGGGAGACCTGTGACAAGGTCCATGGAGATGTGAACTCAAGGTTTTTTCGGAATGAGTAGGGGGTGGAGGTTGGGGATGGGGCTCCTTGTACAGGGTGCACATCTCACATGCCTGAACATACTGCCGAACTTCTCCTGTTATTCCAGGCCACCAATACCTCCTCTTGATAAAACCCAGGGTCCTGGCAATCCCTGGATGTATGATCATTCTTGACGAATGTTCCCATTGGAGTACCTGGGACTGGACAAACAGCCGACCCAGGGACCGTTCTCAGGAATCTCCCCTTGGCCTGGCTGGAATTCAGCTTTTAGGCCTCCTGAATATAGGCCAGGCTTTCATGGTCAGTCCAAGCAATAAAAGGGTTCTTGGCTCCCTCCAGCCAGTGATATCATTCCTCCAAAGCAAACTTGGCAAGAAGCTCCTGATTCCTGATGTCATAGTTTCTCTCTGCCGGGGAGAGCCGCCTGTGTGTAGTTTACTGTCCAAAGGTGATCATTGACACAAGATGGCACCTACCCCAATGTCTGAGGTGTCTACCTCCACAATGAAGGGAAGATCCAGGTTAAGAGAAGCCAAAATGGGAGCTGTAGTAAACTGCTGTTTAAGTTCTGCAAAAACAGCCTCCATTTTAGTACTCCAGATAAAAGGGCCCATGGATTCCTTAGTTGTGGCCATCAGTGGAGCTGCAACTGCGCTGAAGTTTGTGATGAACTTCCAGTAGAAGTAAGCAAACCCCAGGAATCGTTGGACCTGTTTGATATTGAATGGTGGTGGCCAGTCTCTGACTGCCTGGGTCTTGGTAAGGTCCATCTCGAGATTACCATTAAAGATGATGAAACCCAAAAATGAACCAGTCGTCACATGAAACTCGGACTTCTCCAGCTTGATGTAAAGTCCATGGTCTATTAGCCTCTTTAAAATGTCCCTGACATGAGCAACATGCTCCTCCATGGACTTCTAGAAGATTAGGACATCATCCAAGTAGACGAAGGCACACTTATGGAGTATCCAAGAGCACGTCAGTTAAAAAGGCTTGGAAAACGGCTGGTGTGTTCACAAGGCCGAAGGGCATAATCTGGTACTTATAGTGCCCTGTTGGTGTATTGAGTTCATCGCCCTTCCTGATATCAGATTGTAGGCACTCTGGAGGTCTAATTTTGTGAATACCCTTGCCCCTTGGAGCATCTCAAAAGCTGTATTCATAAGAGGAAGGGGTAGCGATTCTTGGTTGTTATGCGGTTTTATCCCGTAACAGTGGTCAAAGCAGAGTCCGACTCGTTGTCTGTATCCTCAGGCAACGACGATGAGGTGTTACAGAGGGTTCTTGCATCTCCAGGAATGGGCTTCAAGGATCGGTGTAAGGGAGTCTTTCCCTTCCTTGAGACCTGGCAACTAGTTTCCTTCAGCATAGTGGCTTCTCCCAGATTGCTCGGGCATCTCCGTGGTCTTCTCCTGACCTAGAAATTCCCTCCCTCTCCTTCCCGTGGCATTCTGACTAGACTGTGTCAGGACTTGCACTTCGCATTGTCCAGAACCAACTTGTCTGCTCTTGAGGACTGGACTTGGTCTCTGGAAGGTCTCAGGTTCCCTTACAGGTTGGTCACTAGAGAGTCTGGGCCACCATGCCATGTTGGAACACCATGCCATAAACAAAGCCTCTCACAATGACTGGACCAAGCAATGATTCTCCTTTTCCTCCAGTCCACAGATGGGTTATGCTGGGACAGCCAAGGGTGCCTGAGGATCAGGGTATGAGTGGTGAGTTAATGATGTAGAAACGAATGTCTTCCACATGATCCCTCAACTTCATCTGCAAAACCACAGTCTGTTGCTGCGTCTGCCCGGAACTTAGCGGTCGGCCATCCAAGACAGTTACCAGCAAGGAATGGCTCAACTCTCTCAGTGGTATGTCAAACCAATGGGTGGTTTCTACATCCAGAAAATTACCCACTGTTCCCAAGTCCACAAAAGCCTTCACCTGTCTCAAGTTCTTACCCCAGGTGAACTCCACCTTCGGCATGAAACCAGAATCTGCAGGATTGGGCGTAGTGGCTGCTACAGTCACAGTCCTCCTAACACTGAATGGTCTTAGCAGTTCCCCAGGTGGCTGCAGCTTCAGATATTCAGCCCGCAGGTGACCTGCTTCCCCACAGTAAAAGTAGCAACCTTGACTCCAATGCTGGAACCTCTCCTCAGTGGACAGTCTAGTGCAACCGTTCAAACCCATATGGGTTTGGGTACGGGTATGGGTTTGACTGGATCTTGAGCAGCGACAGGCTGGTTATGATGCGAGACTGGGGAGTCGATCTGCGAAGCGTAGGGACCGGGCTCAGACTGGCTCGCATCAATCTCCTGAAGTGGTCCCACTTTTACTCTGCCAGATGATTATCGAGCAGATGGACTAGTCAATAAGAACCTCTAAGCTCTCTGCTAGCTCTCCCAAGGCAAGGGCATCCTTCAGTTTGTCTCGGAGTCCATGGCGGTATAGTGTGGCTAAGGCCTCCCCATTCCAACCACCCTTCTGGGGGTCCGAAATTTGATCACATAGTCGGCCACCAACTGTCCACCTTATTGAATCTTCATCAGGCAGTCTGAGGCTCGGCTGGCTCCAGTTGGGTGATGAAACAACTTCCTCATGGCAGCCATGAACTCCTCTGAATCTGCACAGAAGTCTGACCTACGTTCCCAATGTGCGGTGGCCCAGGCCAGGGCTCTTCCAGTCAGAACAGAGATAATGAAGGCTACTTTTCTGGGCTCCAAAGGGAACTGGGATGGCTGCAGTTCAAATACTAATGAGCATTAAATGAGGAAGCCACGCCAAAAGCCTGGGTTACCGTTGAATCTCTCCAGGGCTCCAGAGCGGGACCCACTGGTTCTCCCGATACAATTTGGCTTCCTCCTTGCAAAAGTTGACTAATGTCTACCTGGAGAGCATGAACCTCCAGGCTGTCTGGAAATACCTTTGCTGTGGCAGGTCATAGCGGACGAAGGACACTGATACCCTGCTGGGTCCATACTGGCTCAATCATACCGTGATGAGAGTCTCTGACGAGGATTGCTTGGACCCAAATGCTGGAGTATCCGAGGCTGGGCTTGAAACGGGATCGAGAAACTGAGCACCAAACAAGCACTAGATGAAAAAACTGGTAGGTTTACAATTGAGCACCGAACCTATGTTCAGGTGTTTCTTAAATACTCAATTCTTGGCACCCAAATCATGATTATCAATTACCGGAAATATCCTAAGCCCTTAAAGAGGCTGCGCCAGCTATCCATCCTCTGAGAATTACAGTATTTAAATCTCAGAAGCTGGTGTGGTTTGGAGTGTCTCGTAACTGCAAGACCCAGGCTCCCCATGCAGACCACAGTATCCACTCTGCTAGTCCCAGGCTCCCCATGTAGACCACAGTATCCAATCTACTAGTCCCAGGCTCCCCATGCAGACCACAGTATCCTCTCTGCTAGTCCCAGGCTCCCCATGTAGACCACAGTATCCTCTCTGCTAGTCCCAGGCTCCCCATGTAGACCACAGTATCCAATCTGCTAGTCCCAGGCTCCCCATGCAGACTATGGTATCGTCTCTGATATTTCTAGGCTCCCCATCCTGACCATGGTATCCTCTCTGCTAGTTTCACTTGGTCATACGTGGCCCATAATGCTTGAAGCCCCTCCACTGCATGTACTGATCCAAATGCCTCCTAAACATCACAAGTGTACTTGCCTTGACAACTTCCTGTGATTGCTCAGTTCAGGTATTCACTACCCTCTATGTAAAGGCACTATTTCTCAGATCTCGTTTAAATCTTATCATATATCTTTTGTTTTATCTTATATCTGCCCTCTAGTTTTGGACTCTGGGGAAAAGACTAGTACTCCGTCACCATTATGATTTGATACATTTCTATGAGATCATCCCTCATTCTCCAGTGCTCCAAGGAATAAAGATTCAGTGTGGATTGTTAGTTTTCTGCCCTGCAATACACTGTCTATTCTAATGAGCTTATTGGGAGGTTGATGTGAACCGTTCCAGGTGTAACCAGGTATGCAACAAGACGTCAGAACAAACACTGTGCTTAGAAAACATAATGACCAGTTACCAAAATATCTCCATGGGTGTCGTGCAGACAATGCAGGGCCAGTTCCAGGTTGGTACCTCCTTCTGGCAGCACACTGGAACAAGCCAAATTCAGAAGGTCTGTCACTGCAGGAAGATACAGAACCTGAAGTAAGGACTTTGCAATTTTAGTATACACACTCACACACAAAAATACACACTCACATACACATACACACACAAACATGCACACACTCAGTTACACACACACTCACCCACGAACACAAACACGCGCACTAACACTCAGGACTCCCACCACCAGATTCAAGAACAGTTCCTACCCCACAACCATGAGGCCTTGAACAAAAGGGATAACTACACTCACTTGCCCAACTATTGACATGTTCCCAAACCAATGATCTCACTTTAAGGACTCTTTATCTCATTATCTCATGTTCTCGTTAATTATTTTTATTTGCATTTACACAGTTTGCTGTCTTCTGCTCTATGGTTGATCTTACATTGATTCTGTTATAATAACCATTCTATAGATTTGCTGAGTATACCAGCAAGAATATTAATCTCCAGGTTATATATGGTGACATATACATAATTTGATAATAAAATTAACTTTGAACTTTTAAATTGTGGTATCAATCCTAGAAAAACAAAATGGGTGGAGATAAGACTTTGGAGAAAGAAAAATTCTCAATTCACTTTTCTCCAATCTTCTTCTGTGTAAACATTAGATGGTGGTTTTCATGGAAAGTCGAACACTATAACACAGTACAAGCATTTCAGCCTAGAATGTTGTGCCAACTTTTTAATCGAGTCTAAGATCAATCTAACCCTCCTTCTTACACAGCCCATAGCCCTCCATTTTCCTTTCATCCTTTTTCTAAGAGTCTCTTAAATTCAGTCAAGGAGAAAAAGGAAAAGTATGTAAAGCTTCAGAAGTCAGGATCAAATGAAGCACATGAGGAGTATAAAGAAGCCAGAAAAGAATTAAAGAAGGAATTAGGAAAACTAAGATAGGCCATGAAAAGACCTTGGTGAGTAGGATCAATGTGAGTCCTAAGGTATTCAGTACATACATCAAGCAAGAGGATAACTAGGGAGAGGGATGGACCACTCAAGATAAAGGAGGGAAAATTTGCTTGGATGCAGAGAATGTGAGTGAAGTACTTAATGTGTACTTTGCTTCAGTACTTACCAAGGAAAAGGATATGGAGGATCAGGAGATCAGTGTTAAGTGTATAAACACGTTAGGGCATTTATAGGTCAAGGAGGAGGAAGTGTTGGGCATCCTAATGACTATTAAGGTGGATAAGTCCTCAGGGCCTAATGGGATTAACCCCAGGTTATTGAAAGAGGCAAGAGACAAGACAGCTGAGCCCTTAACTAGTATCATGTGTCCTCTCTAGCCATAGGCAAGGTCCCAGAGGACTGACGATGTTGTACCTCTATTTAAGTAGGGAAAAATAGAAAATCCTGGGAAGTACAGACTGGTGAGTCTCATGTTTGTTGTAGGGAAGTTCCAGGACAAAATTCTTAGGGATAGGATATATGAGCATTTGGAAACCCATGGCCTAATTAGGGAGAGTCAACATGACTTTGTGCGTGGCAGGTCGTGCTTTACCAACTTGATTGAGTGTTTTGACAAGGTGACGAGAGAGATTGATGAAGTTAGGGCAGTGGATGTTGTCTATGTGGATTTTAGTAAGGCATTTGACCAAGTCCCTCACTAATCCAGAAGATTCAGATGCATGGGGTCTGTGACAAACTGGCTGTTTGGATTCAGAACTGGCTTCTCATAGGTAACAGAGGGTAGTGAGTTGAAGGGATTTATTTGAGCTGGAGGTCTGTAATTAGTGGAGTTCTGTGGGGATCTGTGCTGGGACCTCTGCTCTTTGTGATGTATATAATGACCTGGATGAAAATGTAGATGGGTGGGTTAATATGTTTGTAGATGATACCAATACTGGTGGAGTTGTGGATAGTGTAGAAGATTGGCAAAGAACACTGCACAGTACAGATCATTTGCAACTATGGGCTAAGAAATAGCAAATGGAGTTTAACGCAGATAAATATGAGGTGTTGCTCCTTGGTAGGGCAAATGCAAGGACACAGTACATTGTTAAGGGCAAGGTCCTTAACAGTATTGATGAACAGAGAGATCTTGGGATCCAAGTTCATAGCTCCTTGAAAATGGCTACACAGGTCGATAAGAAGGCTTATGGAATGCTTGTTTTTATTAGTCGAGACACTGAGTTCAAAAGTCAGGAGGTTATGTTGCAACTTTATAAAGCTCAGTTTAGGCCACATCTAGAGTATTGCGTACAGTTCTGATCACCCCACTACAGGAAGGGTGCTGAGGCTTTGGAGAGGGTGAAGAAGAGGTTTACCAGGATGCCGCCTAGTTTAGAGGGCTGCCTAGATTATGAGGCTGGATAAACTCGGGTTCTTTTGTCTACAGCGTCAGAGGCTGACAGGAGATCTGATAGAGGTTTTTAGATTATGAGCGACACAGAAAGAGTAGACAGAGTGTATCTTTTTCCCCAGAGTTGAAATGTCTAATACCATTAAAGGTGAGAGTGGGTACATGAGGGGTAAGCGTTTCACTCAGAGACTGGTGGATGCCTGGAGTGCGCTGCCTGGGGTGGTGGTAGAGGCAAATACATTAGAGGCTTTCAAGAGATGTTTGGATAGGCACATGGATGTAAGGAAGATGGAAGGATATGAACGTTGTGTAAGTAGGAGGGATTAGTGTATGGTTGTTTTTGGATTTGTTTTTCAGCTGATTCGGCACAACATTGTGGGTTGAATGGCCTGTTCCTGTGCTGTAGTGTTCTATGTCTCTAATGTACCTGCCTCTACCACCATCCCTGGCAGTGTGTTCCACACACCTACCACCCTTCTTGTAAATAAACTACCCATGACATCAGTCGGTCTTAGTTGTGCGGAGGTTTTCATGGATTCTATTGTATTTCTTTGTTTTGTGGTTGCCTGCAAGATGAATCTCAAGGTTGTTCATGGTATAGAGTACTGTATAAAAGTCTTAGGCACATATATTAGCTAGGGTGCCTCAGACTTTAGCACAGTACTGTAGAGATTTTATGTATTGCACTGTACAGCTGCTGCAAAAAAAACCAAATTTCACGACATATGTGATGATGATAAACTTGATTCTGATATGGGTCTCTATTGCGGACTGAGAGTGGGAAGGAGGCAGGGAGAGAAGAATCATGGCTGGGAAAAGCGAGAAGCACCTAAGACCCCTTCTGTAATGATCAATAAACTAATTGTTTGGAATCAAATGACCTTGCCTGGTGTCTCAGGGCTGGGTGTGCCTGCACCTGCGCCACACCCTGCCCCTGGCACTCCTTCTCTGCCACCTGTCCTACACCCATCCCGTGGTGCTCCATCCTCACCATTCCCAACATCCATTGCTCCTACTAGATTTACAAATTGGCTCTGCGCTCCACATTGGCAAATACAGTACTTTGAAAAAGTCACAGGCACCCTAGCTGTATGTATATATGTCCCCAAAACCTTTGTACAGTACTGTGAGAATAAATTTACTTTGAACTTTAAACTATGAAAAAGATGTTCTCTGGTATTAGTCATTGGCTACCCTACACCCTCCCCACCCATGAAAATGTGCTGGTGATCCACTATCTGTGCCTCATCTTCTCTAGCACACGAGGCTGTTCTACAACCCTATAGGAGAACGTTTTACCAAAGTGTTCTGAGGCATGAGTGAATCTTTATCAATGTTATTTTATCATGACACACTAACTATTCTTAACCTCTTAAAATGGCACACCCTGTTTGGAATTCTGTGGTATTGTGTGTGGTATTGTACTGTAAGTTTAATACTATTGATGGCAGAAATGTGACCAGCGCTGACACACCTATAGGTTTTTCCCTGAATAATTCAATTACAATGGGTGATGTTGGAAAGAACAAAACTAGTTGTTCAGTCTGGCTAGTTCAAGCTTCCATACAATTATGTTCTAAATGATTTTTTTCCTTCCAATTTTTCTGTTTTCAGCAAATATTTAAGAAAATTATTCATAGAGCCCTACAGCACAGAAATAGGCCCTTCAGCCCATCTAATTCCTACTAAACAACAGGAATTCTACAGATGCTGGAAATTCAAGCAACACACATCAAAGTTGCTGGTGAACACAGCAGGCCAGGCAGCATCTCTAGGAAGAGGTACAGTCGACGTTTCGGGCCGAGACCCTTCATCAGGACTAACTGAAGTAAGAGATTTGGAAGTGAGAGGGGAAGGGGGAGATCCAAAACGATAGGAGAAGACAGGAGGGGGAGGGATAGAGCCAAGAGCTGGACAGGTGATTGGCAAAAGGAATATGAGAGAATCATGGGACAGGAGGGCTGGGGAGAAAGACAAGGAGAACCCAGAGGATGGGCAAGGGGTATAGTCAGAGGGACAGAGGGAGAAAAAGGAGAGTGAGAGAAAGAATGTGTGTATAAAAGTAAATAACGGATGGGATACAAGGGGGAGGTGGGGCATTAGCGGAAGTTAGAGAAGTCAATGTTCATGGCATCAGGTTGGAGGCTACCCAGACGGAATATAAGGTGTTGTTCCTCCAACCTGAGTGTGGCTTCATCTTTACAGTAGAGGAGGCCGTGGATAGACATGTCAGAATGGGAATGGGATGTGGAATTAAAATGTGTGGCCACTGGGAGATCCTGCTTTCTCTGGCGGACAGAGCATAGGTGTTCAGCAAAGCGGTCTCCCAGTCTGCGTCGGGTCTCGCCAATATATAGGCCACATCGGGAGCACCGGACGCAGTACATCACCCCAGCTGGCTCACAGGTGAAGTGTCGCCTCATCTGGAAGGTCTGTCTGGGGCCCTGAATGGTGGTAAGGGAGGAAGTGTAAGGGCATGTGTAGCACTTGTTCCACTTACAAGGATAAGTGCCAGGGGGGAGATCAGTGGGGAGGGATGGGGGGGATGAATGGACAAGGGAGTCGCGTAGGGAGCGATCCCTGCGGAAAGCGGAGGGGGGGAGGGAAAGATGTGCTTAGTGGTTGGATCCCGTTGGAGGTGGCGGAAGTTACGGAGAATAATATGTTGGACCCGGAGGCTGGTGGGGTGGTGGGTGAGGACCAAGGGAACCCTATTCGTAGTGGGGTGGCGGGAGGATGGAGTGAGAGCAGATGTGCATGAAATGGGGGAGATGCATTTGAGAGCAGAGTTGATGGTAGAGGAAGGGAAGCCCCTTTCTTTAAAAAAAGGAGGACATCTCCCTCGTCCTGGAATGAAAAGCCTCATCCTACTAAACTATTATTCTGCCTAGTCAACCTGCACTTGGACCATCCTCCTCCATACCCCTCCCATTATTGAACCTATACAAATTTCTATCAAATGTTGAAATTGAAATGTTGATCCATCACTTGTACTGGCACATTGATGCAATAGTGGTACAAGATGATCCCCATAAACAAACTTACCTCTTGTTTGCATGACTTTATTGGTTTCGATGTCATTCCAAGGTTTCCAGACCAAGTCTGCTTGGTGGACACTCTCTTCAACCAATGACTTGTCTTGCAGTGGTGGAATCTCAGCCTGGAATCGGCTCCCAATGTTAATGTGCCTAAATTAAATCACAGATAATGCTCACGGGTCATAGCTCAACATAAGATATTCAGTGTACGATCTCTCAAATCCCTCATGCACAGCATTCAACTAATCAGGCATGGCAAGATAAGAAAAAAATTTGGAGTTTCTCTTGTTAACTGATCTTGTGATTATGTTAGCTGGGTACTGATTTTGCTGGTGAAGGAAAACAAATATTTAACATTGTTAATCAATGTGCATAGTTATCTTTTGCTTCTGTCTCAGTTGAGTGCCCCATCTTTCTCTCGCCCCAGACCTTCCCAGTCCCACTGCAGCTCCAGTCGAAGATCATCCGGTCAAAGATGAATAGCACCATTGTTGGGGACCTCACCATCTTGCTGGTTCTCCTGTCCAACTTTGTCAACATGGTAGGTAGAGATGATAAATAAGACCATTAATTTGCATAGCTTCTGACATCAACGTCATTATGTGCCATGTTTTGTGTCTCCAGCCTGAGGAGAGGGGAGAGTTGGGGTGTTCAGGGAAGGTGGGATGAGAGGAAGATTGAGCATCTGAGGACCCAAGAGCTGGCTGTGGGACCTGAGAGACATGGGATTGCGGAATGGTGGTGGGGGAAGGGGAGACAGGGGTTCCAGCGGCAGCGCTTGAAGTATCGGCCTGGAAGCGCTGTTAGTCAACATCCAGGCTGGAGTCGAGGTTGAAGGTTGCACAATAGGCACTTTGAAGGTGTCCTATACAACACCTGCCTCTACACCTCCTCCCTCACTAACACACAGCGCCTGAAACAGTCCTTCCAGGTGAGGCGACACTTCACCTGTGAGTCTGTTGGGGGTCATCTACTGTATCAGGTGCTCCTGGTGTGGCCTACTTTATACTGGTGAGACCTGACATTGATTGGGAGACCACTTTGCTGAGCACCTATGGTCCGTCGGCCAGAAAAAATGGGATCTCCTGGTGGCCATCCATTTTAATTCTACTTCCCATCCCGATATGTCAGTGATTGGTCAGTCTGACGTTGTGGGCAAAACTGAGTCATGGCTGAAGGACAGGCAGGAAGGCATAGGTGGTGGAGTGGCTCTGTGGTAAGAGATGGAATTACATCTTTAGAAAGACCTTTAGACATAGGGCCAGAGAATGTTGAATTTTTGTGGGTGAAGAAACTGGAAAGGTAAAAATCTATTATGGGAATCATACATTGGCCTCCAAATAGTAGCCAAGATGTGGGGTTGAGATTGCAAGGGGAACTGGAAAAGGCATGTAATAAGGGTAACGAGACATTTGTAATGGGAACCTTCAATGTGTAAGGGGATAGGGAAAAATCAGGTTGGTGTCAGATCGCTAGAGAGAGATTTTGTTGAATGGCTATGAGATGGCATTTACAGCAGTTTAAGCCTACTTGGGGAAAGAGTTCCTCAGATTAGGTATTGTGTAATAACCCAGATTTTATTAGGGAGCCTAACGTAAAGGAACCCTTAGGAGGCAGTGATCATAGTATGATTGAATTCATACCGCAATTTGAGAGGGACAAACATAACCCACAGGTGTCAGTATCGCAATGGAGTGAAGGGATTTACAGAGGCATGAAAGAGGAGGTTGCCCAGGTGAACTAGAGGAGGATACCAGCCGGGATGAAGACAGAACTGAGATGGCTGAAGTTTCTGGGAATAGCTCACAAGGCACAGGATCGATATCCCCCACAGAGGAAGAAGTTCTTAAATGGCAAAGGTAAACAACTGTGGCTGACAAAGGAAGTGAGTGGGAAGTTGGCTGATTGGGAAGCTTTTAAAATCCAACAAAACGCAACTGAAAAACCTATAAGAAAGGAAAAGATCAAATATGAGGTCAAACTAGCCAATAATATGAAACAGGATACAAAAAGTTTTTTCAGTTTTATATAAGGAGTAAAAGGGAGGTGAGAGTGATATTGGACCATTGAAAAATGATGCTGGTGAGGCAGTAATGGAGGACAAGGAAATGGCAGACGAACTTAATGGGTACTTTGCTTCTGTCTTCACTATGGAAGACACTAGCAACGTGCCAGAGGTCCGTGAGCATCAGGGAGCAGTAGTGTGTGCCATTTCTACTACAAAGGAAAAAGCGCAAGGCACACTCAAAGTTAAGGTGGATAGGTCACCTGGGCCGGACTACATCCCAGAGTCTTGAGAGAGGTTGCTGAAGATTCTGGCATGGTCCCAGAGGACTGAGAGATTGCAAATGTCACTCCACTCTTTAAGGAAGGAAGGCAAAAGAAAGGAAATTATACGCCAGTTAGCCTAACCTCAGTAGTTGGGAAAGTTTTGGAGTCAATTATTAAGGATGAGGTTTCGAGGTACTTGGAGATTAATGATAAAATAAGTCAAAAGTCAGCATTGTTTCTGTCAAGGGAAATCTTGTCTGACAGATCTGTTAGAGTTCTTTGAGGAAGTAACAAGCAGAGTGGATAAAGGAAGAGGCAGTGGATGTCATTTAAATGGATTTTCAGAAGGCATTTCATAAGGTGCTGCAGAAGAGGCTGCTTAACAAGATAAGATCCTATGGTGTTACAGGAAAGATACTGGCATGGATAGCGGAATGGCTGACAGGCAGAGGCAGCGAGTGGGAATAAAAGGGGCCTTTTCTGGTTGGCTGCCAGTGACGAGTGGTGTTCCTCAGGGGTCGGTATTGGGACCACTGCTTTTCACATGATCTGTCAATGATTTAGATAATGGAACTGATGGCTTTGTGGCAACATTTGTGGATTATACAAAGACAGCTGGAGGGGTAGGTAGTGTTGAGGAAGCAATGCAATTGCAGCGGGACTTAAGACAAGTTGGAACAATGGGCAAAAAAGAGGCGAACAGAATACGGTGTTGGGAAATGTACGATAATGCATTTTGGTAAAAGGAACAATAGTGCAACTATTATCTAAATGGGGAGAAGGTTCAAACATCAGAGGTGCAGAGGGACATAGTAGTCCTTGTGCAATGCTCCCAGAAGGTTAATTTATAGGTTGAGTCTGTGGTAAAGAAGGCAAATGCAATGTTGCCATTTATTTCAAGGGGAATAGAATATAAAAGCAAGGAGATACTGCTGAGCCTTTATAAGACGCTGGTCAGTCCGCATTTGGAGTATTGTCAATAGCTTTGGGCCCCATATTTCAGTAAGCATGTGTTGTCATTGGAGGGAGTTCAGGAGAGGTTCACGAGGTGATTTTGGGAATGAAAGAGTTAACATATGAGGAGTGTTTGGCAGCTTTGGGCCTGTACTCATTGGAATCTTGGAGAACGTGGAGGATCTCATTCAAATCTACTGAATGTTGAAAGGGTGAACGTGGAGAGGCTGTTTCCTATGATGGGGTTATCCAGTACTAGGAGGCACAGCCTCA
The DNA here is from genome assembly GCF_030028105.1 of Mobula birostris. Lineage (NCBI taxonomy): Eukaryota > Metazoa > Chordata > Chondrichthyes > Myliobatiformes > Myliobatidae > Mobula > Mobula birostris. The sequence continues at coordinate 107,042,558 of NC_092381.1, forward strand.
AAATTGAGGGGCGACCCTTCAGAACAGAGGAATGGAGGAATTTTTTTAGCCAGAGAGTATTAAGTCTGTGGAATGTACTGCCATAGACTGCAGTGGAGGCCAAGTCCGGGGGTATATTTAAGGCGGAGTTGATCGTTTCCTGATCGATCAGGGCATCAAAGGATACGGCGAGAAGGCAGGTGTACGGGGTTGAGTGGGATCCAGGATCAGCCATGATGGAATGGGCTAATTGGCCTAATTCTGCTCCTATATCTTACGGTCTTGTGGTCAGTCCATAGCCTCTTCAACTGTCACAATGAGGCCACACTGAGGTTGGAGGTGCAACACCTTATATTCTGCATGAATATCAACAAATTCATGAACTTCTGGTAACTGACCCCCCCCCACCATCCCCATTCCCATTTATTATACCTCTCAAACCCATTCTCCTGCCTTCTCTCTATGAACTTTGACGTCCTTCCTAATCCAGAACTTATCAACCTCCACTCTCCTCCAGCACTTTGTGTGTTTTGCTTGGATTTCCAGCATCTGCAGAGTTTCTCGTTTGTGATAAACGTACAGTAATCAAGAAAATGACAAAGAGATTCTGTCACTCTGGTCAATTCTGTAGACACTGGAAATCCAGAACAGCACACACAAAATGCTGGAGGAACTCAACAGGTCAAGCAGCATCTACGGAGAGGAATAAACAGTCAATGCCTCAGGCTGAGACCCTCTGACCCTGATGAAGGGTCTTGGGTTGAAACATCCACCATTCACTCCTCTCCTGACTTGCTGAGTTCCTCCAGCATTTTGGGTGTATTTAAAATGGAAAACCACAGCCATTTTTTCCACTCCCATTACAGATAACAAATGCATTTCTGCACAATGGAAGTCCATATTCCAACGGTAAAAATCGAATTAGGATAATTAACGCTAACAGAGGGAAACTGATTGACTCACGGTTCTATGATGATTATAGAGTCATCTTTAACCAGAGAGAGAGCACAAATTCCATTGACACCATCTAGAAAGGACAGAATTGTGTGAACAGCTGTAGAAAACATATTCCTATACCCAATGACATTCAACAAGAGGACCGACTCCTGCTCCTGATATCAAACATATGCATTATCATCTCGCCCAATCTCTAAAAGTTATCATTTTGTGCAGATTTGTCAGTTTTATTGAGTGCAGTTAATTTGTGTTTAGAACATCATGTATCAAGTTTCTGGAGATTTGATGAGGTAATTTTATCTATATTTATATTTTTATTTGGAGATACAGCACGGTAACAACCCAACGAGACCACATCACTCAATTACACCCATGTCACCAATAAACCTACCAACCTGTACATCTCTGGGATGTGGGAGGAAACTGGAGTACCCAGAGGAAACCCATAAAGTCATGGGGAGGGTGTACGGACATAACGGTAGCAGTGGAAATTGAACCCGAGTCGCTAGTGCTGTGACAGCGTTATGCTGACTGCTACACTACAGTGCCGCTTCCAAGAACGTTGGACCAAAGTCCCCGCTCTCCAGGCAAGAGAAGCACATTCAGTCGCAGACCCATTAGTTGCCACCTAATTTGCAGTAGTCTAATATTTTTGCAATTTACACAACATGTGGCTTCTGTCACTGTAGAATTGTGGACAACTGTAATGAGAACATGCAGCTTCTGTCAGAGTGGAATTGTGGGCAAGTGTAATGGAAAAGTGTGGCTTCTGTCACTGTAGAATTGTGGGCAAGTGTAATGGGAACGTGTGGCTTCTGTCACTGTAGAATTGTGGACAACTGTAATGAGAATATGCGGCTTCTGTCACAGTAGAATTATAGACAAGTGTAATGAGAATGTGCGGCTTCTGTCACTGTAGAATTGTGGACAAGTGTAATGGGAATGTGCTGTTTCTGTCACAGTAGAATTGTGGACAAGTGTAATGAGAATGTGCGGCTTCTGTCACAGTAGAATTGTGGGCAAGTGTAATGGGAATTTGCTGTTTCTGTCACAGTAGAACTGTGGGCAAGTGTAATGAGAATGTGCGGCTTCTGTCACAGTAGAACTGTGGACAAGTGTAATGGGAACATGCGGCTTCTGTCACCGTAGAATTATGGACAAGTGTAATGGGAACGTGCTGTTTCTGTCACTATAGAACTGTGGGCAAGTGTAATGGGAACGTGCGGCTTCTGTCACAGTAGAGGTGTGGGCAAGTGTAATGGGAACGTGCTGTTTCTGTCACTATAGAACTGTGGGCAAGTGTAATGGGAACGTGCTGTTTCTGTCACTATAGAAGTGTGGGCAAGTGTAATGGGAACGTGCGGCTTCTGTCACAGTAGAGGTGTGGGCAAGTGTAATGGGAAAGTGTGGCTTCTGTCATAGTAGAATTGTGGGCAAGCGTAATGGGAACGTGCGGCTTCTGTCACTGTATAATTGTGGACAAGCGTAATGGGAACGTGCTGTTTCTGTCACAGTAAAATTGTGGGCAAGTTTAATGGGAACGTGCTGTTTCTGTCACTATAAAACTGTGGGCAAGTGTAATGGGAACGTGCGGCTTCTGCCACTATAGAACTGTGGACAAGTGTAATGGGAACATGCGGCTTCTGTCACCGTAGAATTGTGGGCAAGTGTAATGGGAACGTGCTGTTTCTGTCACTATAGAACTGTGGGCAAGTGTAATGGGAACTTGCGGCTTCTGTCACAGTAGAGGTGTGGGCAAGTGTAATGGGAACATGCTGTTTCTGTCACTATAGAACTGTGGGCAAGTGTAATGGGAACGTGCTGTTTCTGTCACTATAGAACTGTGGGCAAGTGTAATGGGAACATGCAGCTTCTGTCACAGTAGAGGTGTGGGCAAGTGTAATGGGAAAGTGTGGCTTCTGTCATAGTAGAATTGTGGGCAAGCGTAATGGGAACGTGCTGTTTCTGTCACTATAGGACTGTGGACAAGTGTAATGGGAACGTGCTGTTTCTGTCACTATAGAACTGTGGACAAGTGTAATGGGAACGTGCAGCTTCTGTCACAGTAAAATTGTGGGCAAGTGTAATGGGAATGTGCTGCTTCTGTCACAGTAGAACTGTGGGCAAGTGTAATGAGAATGTGCGGCTTCTGTCACAGTAGAACTGTGGGCAAGTGTAATGGGAACATGCGGCTTCTGTCACCGTAGAATTATGGACAAGTGTAATGGGAACGTGCTGTTTCTGTCACTATAGAACTGTGGGCAAGTGTAATGGAAACGTGCGACTTTTGTCACAGTAGAATTGTGGGCAAGCGTAATGGGAACGTGCTGTTTCTGTCACTGTAGAACTGTGGGCAAGCGTAATGGGAATGTGCTGTTTCTGTCACTGTAAAGCTGTGGGCAAGCGTAATGGGAACGTGCGGCTTCTGTCACTGTAAAGCTGTGGGCAAGCGTAATGGGAACGTGCAGCTTCTGTCACTGTAAAGCTGTGGGCAAGTGTAATGGGAATGTGTGGCTTCTGTCACAGTAGAATTGTGGGCAAGCGTAATGGGAACCTGCGGCTTCTGTCACTGTAAAGCTGTGGGCAAAGGTATACAAGGCATGTGACCAGGGAAATCAGCGTCGACTTCAGGAGGGGGCAGATGAACCATCCCTCTCTGCGCATACATGGTTCCTCTGTAGAGAGAGTTAAGTACATCAAGTTCCTAGGAGTTCACATCACAAACCACCTCACCTGCTCCCTTAGTATCACCTCCTTGAACAAGAAGGCACAGCAGTGCCTCCACTTCCCAAGGAGATTGAGGAAAGTGAGGCTCTCCTCCCTCCACCATCTTAACTGCATTTTACAGGAGCACCGTTGAGAGCGTCCTGACAGGTTGCATCTCCATCTGGTCTGGGAGCAGCAGAACATCAGACTGGAAGTCCCCACAAAGGTCTGTGAGAATGGCCAAGAGGATCATAGGGATCTCCCTACCATCCATCGGACATTTAATAGGAGCGCTATATATGCAGGGCCCTTAGTATTATCAAGGATCGCATCCATCCATCCAGCATCCTCTTTGACTTTCTACCATCAGGCAGGAGAGTCCAATGCATAAAAACAAGAACAGTCAGGATGGGGAACATCCTGGGGTTTCTTCCCCCAGGCTTCTGAACTCCCTGCCACATTGCATTCAAAGTGTTACCAGATAATTAGTACTGTACCCTACAATATTTAATTTATGCACTTTGTGTATTTATGCGTAATTCACTTATAGATTTAATTCTTACTTTCTTAAGCTATTCCACCGAGATACAACACTGGGCGTCACGGGAGGTTGTTCCTGCCGGTGGCCATTGAACTTTGCAGCTCCTCCCGTGGAGGGTCAGACACCCTGAGCCAATAGGCTGGTCCTGGACTTATTTCCATCTGGCATAGTTTGCATATTGTTGTTTGATTGTTTGTGGTTTTTGTATTGCTATATTTATGCTCTATTCTTGGTTGGTGCAGCTGTAACGAAACCCAATTTCCCTCGGGATCAATAAAGTATGTCTATCTATCTATTTTGCGTCATATGTGTGTTATGTGTACTTACTGCGCTTTATGCCCTGGTCTGGAGAAACATTGTCTCAGTTTTCAGTACACATGTATAAAGTTGAATGACAATAAGCTTGACTTGAGTTTCTGTCACTATAGAATTACGGGCAAACGCAATGGGAACTGAACCCTGAAGTTGCAGGAGGTGAGTAGCTGGGTGACTGTCAGGAGAAATGGAAATGTGAATAGGCAGTTTGTGCACAGCACCCCTGTGGCCATTCCTCTTCATGATAAGTATACTGTTTTGTTGTGGGGGATGACCTCCCAAGGGAATGGCACAGAGACCATGACATTGGCATGGGTCCATGGTGCAAAAGGTAAAAAGGGAGAAGAGTGGAGGTGTAGTGATAGGGGGCTAAATAGTCAAGAGGAACAGACAGGAAATTCTGTGGATGTGAACAGGACATCTGGGTGGTATGTTACCTCCCAGGTGCCAGGATCAGGGACATTGTGGCGCATATCCACAGCATTTTAGAGAGGGAGAGAGAGCAGCCAGGTGTACCAATGACATAGGAAGGAAAAGAAATGAGGTCTTGAAGAGACAATTTAAGAGAGGGAGGCAGAAAGCTGAGAAGCAGGATTCTGATGGCAGTTATATACAGGCCTCCCAACAATACCTGAGAGGTGGACCACAGATTACAACAGGAATAGAAAAGGTGTGTCAAAAGGGCAATGTGATGGTAGTCATGGGAGATTTTAACATCCAGGTTGATTGGGAAAATCAGTTTGGTAATGGATCTCAAGAGAGTGAGTTTGTTGAATGCCGATGAGATGGCTTTTTAGAGAAGTTTGTCATTGAGCCTACTAGGGAATCAGCTATACTGGATTGGGTGTTATGTAATGAACTGTTATGTAATGTAGGGAACTTAAGACAAAAGAGTCCTTAGGAGCCAGTGATCACAATATGATTGAGTTCAACACGAAACTTGATAGCAAGCAGCTGAGAAGAAGGGAGTGAAGAAATCGGGTGCAAAAAGTCTTTTTTTTAAAACACTGCTCGGGGAGAAGGGTCTGCACTGCGCAGGCGCATGACGTAGCACGCCAAGGTTTAAAAACAGACCACCATATACAGCGGGCAGCGGAGTGAGAGGGAGCAGAGTGGGACGGCTTTGGCTCAGCAGGCTTCAGCGAGAACAGGCAGAGGCCAGGGTAGGTTCCAGTAAGTTTTTTGTCCAGTTTGTTTAGAGTAGACAGAATGCCAGGCAGGATGTTGGAATGCTCCTCTTGCAGGATGTGGGAAGTCAGGGAGCCCTCCGGTGTCCCTGACAACAACACCTGCAAGAAGTGCATCCAGCTGCAGCTCCTAACAAACCGCATTAGGGAACTGGAGCAGGAACTGGATGACCTGCGGATCATTCGGGAGAATGAGGAGATTATAGATAGTAGCTACAGGGAGGTAGTTACGCCAAAGGAGCAGAGCACAGGAAATTGGGTCACTTTCAGGCGAGGGAAGAGGAAAGGGCAGGCAGAGCAGGGCTCCCCTGTGGCCATTCCCCTCAATAAGTATACCGCATTGGATACTGTTGGGGGGGAGGGGAATGACTTACCTGGGACAAGCTGCTGCAGCCAGATCTCTGGAACTGAGTCTGGTTCTGTAGTGCAGAAGGGAGAGTGGAAAAAGAGGAGAGCAGTAGTGATAGGGGACTTGATAGTTAGAGGTATAGATAGGAGGTTCTGTGGTCGTGACAGAGAATCCAGGATGGTTTGTTGCCTCCCGGGTGCCAGGGTCAAGGATGTCTCTGATCGCTTGCATGACACTCTGAAGTGGGAGGGTGATCAGCCAGATGCCGTGGTGCACATCGGTACCAATGAAATAGCAAGGAAGAGTGAGGAGGTCCTGGAGAGTGAGTAAGGTAGGAAGTTGAAAAGCAGGACCTCGAGGGTGGTAATCTCAGGATTGCTACCTGTGCTATGTGCCAGTGAGGGTAAGAATAGGATGCTCTGGAGGATGAACAAGTGGCTGAGGAACTGGTGTAGGGAGCAGGGTTTCAGATTTCAGGATCATTGGGACCTCTTGGGGCAGGTGGGACCTATACAAGAGAGGTGGGTTACACTTGAACTACAAGGGGACCAATATCCTTTCAGGGAGGTTTGTTAGTGCTGTTGGGGAAGCTTTAAACTAGATTTGCAGGGGGATGGGAACCACAGTGCCAGAGCTGACAGTGAGGCTGGGGTGAAAATAAATGATGTTAAAAGTTCAAGTAAAGCCGCAAATAGAAAGGTTGTGAGTGGTGGTAAAAATCTTCTGAGGTGTATATATTTCAATGTTAGGAGTATTGCGGGGAAGGCAGACGAGTTGAGGGCGTGGATTGACACGTGGAATTATGACGTTATAGCAATCAGTGAAACTTGGCTACAGGAAGGGCAGGACTGGCAGCTTAATATTCCAGGGTTCCGATGTTTCAGATGTGATCGAGGCAAAGGAATGAAAGGTGGGGGGGAGGTTGCATTGCTTGTTAGGGAAAATATTACAGCAGTGTTCAGGCAGGACAGATTAGAGGGCTTGTCTACTGAGTCCCTATGGGTGGAGCTGAGAAACAGGAAAGGTATGGCCACATTAGTGGGGTTGTATTATAGACTACCCAACAGACAGTGAGAATTGGAGGAGCAAATCTGCAGAGAGATAGCAGGCAACTGCAGGAAACATAAAGTTGTGGTGGTAGGGGATTTTAATTTCCACATATTGATTGGGACTCCCATACTGTTAGGGGTCTAGATGGGTTAGAGCTTGTAAAATGTGTTCAGGAAAGTTTTCTAAATCAATATATAGAGGTACCAACTAGAGGGGATGCAATATTAGATCTCCTATCAGGAAATGAGTTAGGACAAGTGACGGAAGTGTGTGTAGGGGAGCACTTTGGTTCCAGTGATCATAACACCATTAGTTTCAACTTGATCATGGATAAAGATAGATCTGGTCCCAGGGTTGAGGTTCTAAACTGGAAGAAAGCCAAATTTGAAGAAATGAGAAAGGATCCGAAAAGCGTGGATTGGGACAGGTTGTTCTCTGGCAAGGAAGTGATCGGTAAGTGGGAAGCCTTCAAAGGAGAAATTTTGAGAGTGCAGAGCTTGTATGTTCCTGTCAGGACTAAAGGCAAAGTGAATAGGAATAAGGAACCTTGGTTCTCAAGGGATATTGTATCTCTGATAAAGAAGAAGAGAGACAAGTATAGGAAACGGAGTAAATAAGGTGCTTGAGGAGTATAAAAAGGGCAAGAAAATACCTAAGAAGAAAATCAGGAGGGCTAAAAGAAGACATGAGGTTGCCTTGGCAGTCAAAGTGAAGGATAATCCAAAGAGCTTTTACAGGTATATTAAGAGTAAAAGGATTATAAGGGATAAAATTGGTCCTCTTGAAGATCAGAATGGTCGGCTATGTGCGGAACCAAAAGAAATGGGGGAGATCTTAAATGGGTTTTTTGCATCTGTATTTACTAAGCAAACTGGCATGAAGTCTATGGAATTAAGGGAAACAAGTAGAGAGATCATGGAAACTGTACAGATTGAAAAGGAGGAGGTGCTTGCTATCTTGAGGCAAATTAAAGTGGATAAATCCCCAGGACCTGACAGGGTATTCCCTCGGACCTTGAAGGAGACTAGTGTTGAAATTGCAGTGGCCCTGGCAGATATATTTAAAATGTCGGTGTCTACAGCTGAGGTGCCGGAGGATTGGCGAATGGCTCATGCTGTTCCATTGTTTAAAAAAGGATTGAAAAGTAATCTGGGAAATTATAGGCCGGTTAAGTTTGACGTCGGTAGTGGGTAAGTTATTGGAGGGAATACTAAGAGACAGAATCTACAAGCATTTGGATAGACAGGGACTTATTAGGGAGAGTCAACTTGACTTTGTACGTGGCAGGTCATGTTTGACCAATCTATTGGAGTTTTTCGAGGAGGTTACCAGGAAAGTGGATGAAGGGAAGGCAGTGGATGTTGTCTACATGGACTTCAGTAAGGCCTTTGACAAGGTCCCACATGGGAGGTTAGTTAAGAAAATTCAGTCGCTAGGTATACATGGAGAGGTGGTAAATTGGATTAGACATTGGCTCAATGGAAGAAGCCAAAGAGTGGTAGTAGAGGATTGCTTCTCAGAGTGGAGGCCTGTGACTAGTGGTGTGCCACAGGGATCAGCGCTGGGTCCATTGTTATTTGCCATCTATATCAATGATCTAGATGATAATGTGGTAAATTAGATCAGCAAATTTGCTGATGATACAAACATTGGAGGTGTAGTGATCAATGAAGAAGGTTTTCATAGCTTGCAGAGGGATTTGGACCAACTGGAAAAATGGGCTGAAAAATGGCAGATGGAGTTTAATACAGACAAGTGTGAGGTATTGCACTTTGGAAGGACAAACCAAGGTAGAACATACAGGGTAAATGGTAAGGCACTGAGGGGTGCAGTAGAACAGAGGGATCTGGGAATACAGATACAAAATTCCCTAAAAGTGGTGTCACGGGTAGATAGGGTCGTAAAGAGAGCTTTTGGTACATTGGCCTTTATTAATCAAAGTATTGAGTATAAGAGCTGGAATGTTATGATGAGGCACTGGTGAGGCCGAATCTGGAGTACTGTGTTCAGTTTTGGTCACCAAATTACAGGAAGGATATTAATAAGGTTGAAAGAGTGCAGAGAAGGTTTACAAGGATATTGCCGGGACTTGAGAAACTCAGTTACAGACAAAGGTTGAATAGGTTAGGACTTTATTCCCTGGAGCGTAGAAAAATGAGGGGAGATTTGATAGAGGTATATAAAATTATGATGGGTATAGATAGAGTGAATGCAAGCAGGCTTTTTCCACTGAGGCAAGGGGAGAAAAAAAAACAGAGGACATGGGTTAAGGGTGAGGGGGGAAAAGTTTAAAGGGAACATTGGGGTGGGCTTCTTCACACAGAGAGTGGTGGGAGTGTGGAATGAGCTGTCAGACGAGGTGGTAAATGCGGGTTCTTTTTTAACATTTAAGAATAAATTGGACAGATACATGGATGGGAGGTGTATGGAGGGATATGGTCCGTGTGCAGGTCAGTGGGACTAGGCAGAAAATGGTTCGGCACAGCCAAAAAGGGCCAAGAGTCCTGTTTCTGTGCTGTAGTTTTTCTATGGTTTCTATGGATAGGGAGAAAGTAAAGTCTGATGGAGCAGTATTACAGTGGAGTAAAGTAAATTATAGTGGTATGAGAGAGGAATTGGCCAAAGTAAATTGGAAGGAGATGCTGGCAGGGATAACAGCAGAGCAGCAATGGTGTGAGTTTCTGGGAAAAATAAGGAAAGTGCATGACAGATGTATTCCAAAAACGAAGAAATACTCAAATGGCAAAATAGTACAACCATGGCTGACAAGGGAAGTCAAAGCTTATGTGTAAACAAAAGGGAGGGCATACAATAAAGCAAGAAGTAGTGAGAAGATAGAGGATTGAGAAGTTTTTAAAAACCTACAGAGAGCAACTTAAAAAATCATGAGAACGGAAAAGATGAAATATGAAAGCAAGCTAGCACACAAAATCAAAGTGGATAGTAAAAGCTTTCCCAAGTATGTCAAAATTAAAAGATGAAAGTGGATATAGGTCTGCTAGAAAATGAGGCAGGAGAAATAATAACGGGGGACAAGGAGATGGCAGATAAAGTAAATGTGTATTTTGCATCAGTTTTCTCTGTGGAAGATACTAGCAGTGTGCCAGATGTAGTGTGTGAAGGAAGAGAAGTGAGTGCAGTTACTATTACAAGGGAGAAGGTGCTCAAAAAGCTGAAAGACCCAAGGGTACATAAGTCACCCAGACCAGATGAACTGCACCCTAAGGTTCTGAAAGAGTTAGTGTTAGAGACTGTGGAGGTATTAGCAATATCTTTCAAAAATCATTGGACTCTGGCATGGCACCAGAGGACTGGAAAATTGCAAATGTCACTCCACTCTTTAAGGAAGAAAGAAGGCAGCAGAAAGGAAATTATAGACCAGTTAACCTGACCTCATGGTTGGAAATATGTTAGAGTCAATTGTTAAGGATGAGGTTATGGAATACTTGGTGACACAGGACAAGACAGGACAAAGTCAGCATGGTTTCCTTAAGGGAAAATCTTGCCTGACAAACCTGTTGAAATTCTTTGAGGAGATTACAAGTAGGATAGATAAAGGGGATGTAGTGGATATTGTATATTTGGACTTTCAGAAGGCCTTTGACAAGGTGCCACATATGTGGCTGCTGAAAAAGTTAAGAGGCCATGGTATTACAGAATAGTTACTGGCATTGTTAGAGCATTGGCTGATTGGTAGAAGGAAGCCAGTGGGAATAAAAGGATTATTTTCTGGTTGGCTGCCAGTGACTAGTGATGTTCCGCAGGGATCGGTGTTGGAACCATTTCTTTTTATGCTGTATATAAATGATTTAGATGATGGAATAGATGGCTTTGTTGCCAAGCTTACAGATGATATGAAGATTGGTGGACGGGCAGGTAGTGTTGAGGAAACAGGTAGGTTGCAGAAGGACTTAGACAGATTAGCAGAATGGGCAAGAAAGTGGCAAATGAAATACAATGTTGGAAAATTCATGGTCATGCACTTTGGTAGTAGAAATTAATGTACAGACTATTTTCTAAATGGGGAGCAAATCCAAAAATCTGAGATGCAAAGGGAGCAGAGCACCCTAAAGGTTAACTTGCAGATTGAGTCAGTGGTAAGGAAGGCAAATGCAATGTTAGCATTCATTTCAAGAGGTGTTGAATACAAGAGTAGAGAAGTGATGCTGAGACTTTACAAGGCACTGGTAAGGCCTCACCTTGAGTATTGTAAACAGTTTTGGGCTCCTCATCTAAGAAAATATGTGCTGGCACTGGAGAAGGTCCAGAGGCGGTTTACAAGGATGATTCTGGGAATGAAAAGTTATCATATGAGGAACATTTGATGGTTCTGGGTCTGTACTCACTGGAAATTAGAAGGATGAGGGGGGATCTCATTGAAATCTTTCGAATGTTGAAAGGCCTAGACAGAGTAGATGTGAAAAGGATGTTTCCCATGGTGAAAGAATCTAGGACAAGAGGGCACAGCCTCAAGATAGAGGGGGCATCCATTTAAAACAGAGATGCAGAGAAAGTTCTTTAGCCAGAGGATGGTGAATTTGTGGAATTTGTTACCACATGCAGCTGCGGAGGCCAGGTCGTTAAGTGTAATTATGGCACAGCTTGATAGGATTCAGCATCAAAGGTTGCAGGGAGAAGGTTGGATAATGCATTTGAGGAGGGGGAGAAAGGATCAGCCATGATTGAATGGCGGAGCAAACTCTATGGGCCAAATGACCTAATTCTGTTCATATGTCTTATGGTCTAAGTCTGCAAAACCTAATTTCATTTTGGCCACTTTATCAACAAAGGTTACTTGAGTCTCTTGGAGAAACTGCCAAGAATGAGGATGACATTAGACTATATGGTCTAACACTGTAATCTGTCACAAAATATTTCCCATAAATTAAGAACAGTAGCCTGGGTCGATGGTACCACTGGGATTCTGACATTTTGTGAGGCTTGCAGAGGGCACAATTAGTTAGTTTAGTAGGATGGTAAGTCATAGGAGTAGAATTAGATCATTTAGCTCATCAAGTCTGTTTTGTATTTTAACACGGCTGATTTATATTCCCACTCAACGCTATTCTTGTTCCTACTCCCCGTAATCCCAATTACTTTCTGGTGGCAGGGTGAATACGTCTCTTGCCGAATGAGGTGTAAGGTACCCCTTCCCCCAGTAGCCTGCAGGTCACCCTTGGGCAAGGTGGCAAGGTGTAGCACCTGCTTAGTCCCTCCCTTCCCCCCCCCCACTCTATCAGGGTCACGTGAAGCCATGGGAGCAGGTGGTGGCTGGTCGTACGAGCAGCTGGTTCATATCACAAGTCCTGGTTATGTGACCACTGACACCAGGCAGACAATCTCTGAAGAGTTTTGATAATGGCTGGAGTCACCGGTCTTGTAAAGACACTGCCCAGAAGGCAATGGCAAACCACTTCCATAGAAAAATCTGCCAAGAGCAATCATGGTCAAAGGCCACAATCGCCCACATCATACAACACAACACATAATAATAATGATGAATAATATGGAACTAGGGTGCTGCTTCCAGTGTACAGGACAACACTTCTCCCCTTTAGAGCACTGGAGCAGTGACTGATACATTACACCACCCTGTTGTGGTGAGTGGCATCATCAGTTAATTCCAAGAGTTATCCTTTCCTAGCTCTCACCAGAGACTCCCAACAACTGAGTGTCCACAGCATCTGGATTACAAACACCTCTTCAAAGGATTATTTAGTATCAAAGTATGTATACATTATCCAACCTTGAGATTTGTCTGCTTAAAGGCAGCCACAAAGCAAGAAACCCGAAATAACCCAATTAAAAACAACACCCAATGTGCAGAGGAAGGGAAAAAAACACAAATCATGCAAACAGGAAACGGAAGCAACAGCATTCTAAACCAAATAGTGTCCATAAGCACAAATCGCAGAGCAGCCTAAGTAGGCCCACAGCCTCAGCGCCACGGAGAGAGGCATGAGCATCGCGGAAGAGCACGTGGAATTGGCCCGATCCTTGCCTCCAGTCCCAACACCCCGACTTTTCAATCTATCAGTCTTTAAATCATTCAAACAGCGAGTTGTCCTCCACACTAGGACCTGGGCTCCACCGCAGCGATATACTCTTGGTCTGTAGCCCGAGGGTATTCTCGACCTTTCCAAATCAACTCGGTGCTTATCTCGATCCAACCTCGCTCCTGGTTTAGGTGAACAGGCTCCAAAACTCTTCCGTATTGACTCCCCTCCAATTCGCTCACTCCAACTCCATCTCCAACTCGACCATGCCTCGACCTAGCTTCTCTTTGACTTTGCATCGCGCCTGCACAGCTCAACCCTCAAATCAGCCTCCCAGTCACTTGCCTCTTCATTGTTTGCAGTGATAGTTACCAAAATATACCACAAAGAAAATGTTATTAATAAAGTATTTAGTCGTATTTCTTGCCTTATTAACCACCAGCAAGCTATCACCCGACTTCAGTAGCAGCATCCTAAACCGGAAGATGGACCCTGTGAAGAGAGTCTTGGCGTTTCTATTGACACTCCTTGTTCTTCATTTCTACAAGATATTAAAGGGTAATATTTTGGACTCCTGTTTTCCTACACAGTATTGCACAATAGCTGGGGAGACCTCTGAGAAGCAGCTAAGGACGTAAGACTCTAGTAGGTACTATTTTCACATGTTCTTTGTGCCCTGGTTTAGTTCAATTGTGGTGTTGCAGCCAACAACCTTGCACTCAACATCAGTAAGAGCAAAAAAACGATTGTGGACTTCAGAAAGGGTAAGATGAGGGAACACACATCAGCCCTTGAGGGATTAGAAATCCCTGGGTGACAATATCTCTGAGGATATCACCCGTATGGGTCCTAGCTATGCCTGCCTTTTTGTTGGCTTTGTGGAACAATCTATGTTCCGTACCTATTCTGGTATCTGTCCCCCACTTTTCCTTCACTACATCGACGACTGCATTGGCGCTACTTCCTGCACGCATGCTGAGCTCATTGACTTTATTAACTTTGCCTCCAACTTTCACCCTGCCCTCAAGTTTACCTGGTCCATTTCCGACACCTCCCTCCCCTTCCTAGATCTTTCTGTCTCTATCTCTGGAGACAGCTTATCCACTGATGTCTACTATAAGCCTACTGACTCTCACAGCTATCTGGACTAATCCTCTTCTCACCCTGTCTCTTGCAAAAATGCCATCCCCTTCTCACAATTCCTCCGTCTTCGCTGCATCTGCTCTCAGGATGAGGCTTTTCATTCCAGGACGAGGGAGATGTCCTTTTTTAAAGAAAGGGGCTTCCCTTCCTCCACCATCATCTCTGCTCTCAAACGCATCTCCCCCATTTCACACACATCTGCTCTCACTCCATCCTCCCACCACCCCACTAGGAATAGGGTTCCCCTGGTCCTCACCTACCACCCTACCAGCCTCCGGGTCCAACATATTATCCTCCGTAACTTCCGCCACTTCCAAAGGGATCCCACAACTAAGCACATCTTTCCCTCCCCCCCTCTCTGCTTTCCGCAGGGATCGCTCCCTACGCGACTCCCTTGTCCATTTATACCCCCCCATCCCTCCCCACTGATCTCCCTCCTGGCACTTATCCTTGTAAGCGGAACAAGTGCTACACATGCCCTTACACTTCCTCCCTTACCACCATTCAGGGCCCCAACAGGCCTTCCACAGGCCTTCCAGGTGAGGCAACACTTCACCTGTGAGTCGACTGGGGTGATATACTGCGTCCGGTGCTCCCGATGTGGCCTTCTATATATTGGCGAGACCCGATGCAGACTGGGAGACCACTTTGCTGAACACCTACGCTCTGTCCACCAGAGAAAGCAGGATCTCCCAGTGGGTCACACATTTTAATTCCACATCCCATTCCCATTCTGACATGTCTATCCACGGCCTCCTCTACTGTAAAGATGAAGCCACACTCAGGTTGGAGGAACAACACCTTATATTCCATCTGGGTAGCCTCCAACCTGATGCCATGAACATTGACTTCTCTAACTTCCGCTAATGCCCCATCTCCCCCTCGTACCCCATCTGTTATTTATTTTTATACACACATTCTTTCTCTCTCTCCTTTTTCTCCCTCTGTCCCTCTGACAATACCCCTTGCCCATCCTCTGGGTTCCCCCCCCCCTTGCCTTTCTTCCCGGACCTCCTGTCCCATGATCCTCTCATATCCCCTTTGCCAATCACCTGTCCAGCTCTTGGCTCCATCCCTCCCCCTCCTGTCTTCTCCTATCATTTTGGATCTCCCCCTCCCCCTCCCACTTTCAAATCTCTTACTAACTCTTCCTTCAGTTAGTCCTGACGGAGGGTCTCGGCCTGAAACGTCGACTGTACCTCTTCCCAGAGATGCTGCCTGGCCTGCTGCGTTCACCAGCAACTTTGATGTGTGTTGCTTTAATATCTCTGAGGATCTAACCTGGACCCAACATATTGATGCAGCTACGAAGAAGGCATGACAGAAGCTATCTTTCAATAGGAGTTTGAGGAGATTTGGTATATCACCAAAACACTTGAAAATTTCTACAGATGTACTGTGGAGAGCACCCTAACTGGCTGCATCACCGTCCGGTATGGGGGGGTGGGGTGTGGGCTACTGCATATGATCAAAGCAAGATGCAGCGATTGTAAACATAGTCAGCTCCATCCTGGGCACCAGGCTCCGTAGTATCCAGGACATCTTCAAGAACGATGCCTCAAAAAGTGGCATCCATCAGTAAGGACCCCACATTAGCTACGTCATGACTTGTTCTCATTGCTACCATCAGAAAGGAGGGACAGAAGCCTGAAGGTACACACTCAGGGACAGTGCCTTCCTCTCTGTCATCTAATTTCCAAATGGACATTGAACTCGTGAACACTACCTCACTACTTTTTCTATTTCTATTTTTCACACGTTTAATTTAACTATTACACACACACATTTATTTATTTATTTACTGTAATTCAGTTTGTATCTCTATTATTATGTATTGCATTCTACTGCTGCTGTAAAAACAACAAATTTCTTGAAATTTGTTAATTATATTAAACCTGATTCTGAATGTTAATACTATTATCATTCAACTTAATAAGTTAAAAACTCAACCAATTTTACATAAAAATCTTTAACAGTACCTAAGTTACTGCAGTAAAAATTAATTGGTTAGAGGACAACTTCAAATTTCTTATTGTCATCGAACACTACAGCACAGACATACGCCCTTTGGCCCATCTAGTCTGTGCTGAACTATTATTCTGTCCAGTCCCATTGACACACGCACGGATTGTTAACTTATTGATTGATTGAGATACAGTACAGCACTGAGTAGGCCCTTCTGACCCTTTGCCAAGCAATCCCCCCAATTTAACCCTAGCCTAATCATGGGACAATGTGGGAAAAATGTGCTTACATTTACCTATTTATACCCTTCATAATTTTGTATACCCAGTATAATTTTCTTGTAAAGAAAAATTAATAAAGGTTAAAAGGAGAGCCTACCTACAACACTACCTTTAGGAGTGAACACACTATAAGGTGTCCTGCTCCCAGGCTGAGAACAGATCCTGTTGAAGTAAAGTCCGGAGCCATGACGTATGGGGCTCAGCATTGGCGGTGGTGTGTAAGGGGGAGGCTGGAAGTTGTCCAAAAGGTGATCAGTTAAGCAAACCGGAGAGCGCATGTGACTCTGGTACAGTGCCATCCCTGGCTGGACTCCAGCCTGACCAGAAGATGGGGATGGGATAAACAACGGCTCCGCACGACATCGCTTCCTCTGTTGCTTTTTGGAGAAGCCTCGGCAGTTTACACTTGCTGTTCTGCCAGTTTCAAGGACCTGTGAGATATACAATGTCAAATTATTAATAGGCATTTCAAAGTATCAGTCTCTGAAGTCATGTACATTCATGTCCCTGAAACCCAGTCTCCAGCCTTCGCCCCGTAACGTAACCATTACACAAATCTCCGTTTTAAATATACCCAATGACTTGGCCTTCACCACATTCATTGCCACATTGTCTGTAGGAATGAATTTCAGAGATTCACCGCCCTCTGGCTAAAGAAATTCCTCCTCATCTGTTCTTAGAGGGACGTCCTTGCATTCTGAGGCTGTGCCCTCTGGTCCTAGACTCTCACACTACTAGAAGCATCCCCTCCAAATGCACTCTATCTAGGCTTTCAGTATTAGATTGATCCTCTCTCATTCTTCTAAACTCCATTGAGTACAGGCCCACAGCTATCATACACTCCTGTTGAACCCCCCATTCATGCGACCAATCTCATAAACTTCTTACAAACCCTCTCCAATGTCAGAACATCCTTTCTTAGATAAGGAGCCCAAACATGCTCCAAATAACTATACGGCTGGTGGTGTTATGGAATCTGTAGACTTTGAGGTGAGTGGTACCGGGATTCAAATCTGGCTGGCTCTTCACACGCTTTCCATTCATGCTGAGCTGAGCGTTAGCAACTTGGTCTTGTAAAACACAGACAAAATGCTAAAGAAACAGCAAGGTTGCTGCCCAATACGCCACAAGTTGCAGAGAGAAGTAACAATGTCTGAAGTCATGTCCCTACGGAGTGCTGCAACGTGAGGAAGTGCTTAAAGAAGTCTTATCCCCATGTATACTATCCTGTGGAGGGGCACAGGATAGGAAAAAGCCGCAGAAAGTTGTAAACACAGACAGCTCCATTATAGCATCAGCCTTCTCAATATTGAGAACATCTTCAAAAGGCGATGCTCAAAGAGTTGCATCATTAAGGACCCCAGGACATGCCCTCTTCTCATAGCTGATATCAAGGAGCCTGAAGACACACACTCAAAGTTTCGGGAACAGCTTCTTCCCCTCTGCCATTAGGTATCTGAACGGAAATCTTCCACTGAGGTTGGGGGGGGCTAGAACTAGAGGTCACGGGTTAAGGGTGGGAAGGTGAAATGTTTAAGAGGAACATGAGGAGAAACTTCTTCACTCAGAGGGTGATGGGTGCAGGTGTGATGTCAACGTTTAAGAGAAATTTGGATAGGAACATGGGTGGGAGGGGTTTGGAGGGTTATTTTCTGTGCGCAGATCGCTGAGCTTAGGCAGATTAATAGTTTGGCAAGGACTAGCTAGACCGAAGGGCTTGGTTCTGTGCTGTAATGTCCTATTTTCTATACTGATATATCTTGATACAGATGTGGGAGCTTTGATTGTACATAAATTAACAGCCATATATTCCTGTGTTATGACGCTGAATACACTTAACTTTCATTCGCTTAACTCGTAGCACTCTCCACCATCTGTGTATGAAGCCACAATGAAAATATAAACAGCTAAACAATTATAATAGCTACTTTAATAACATGCAAACAGGTTGCATCACCATCTGGTATGGAGGGACCATTACACAGGATCTGAAAAGGCTGCAGAGCTGTAAACTCAGTCAGCTCCATCACAAGCACTAGCCTCCCCAGCACCCAGCACATCTTCAAAGAGCAATGCCTCAAGAAGGCGATATCCAGCATTAAGGACCTCCATCACCCAGGACATGCCCTTTTGTTATTGCTGTCATCAGGAAATAGCTACATTAGCCTGAAGTCACACACTCAATGGTTCAGGAACATCTTGTTCCCCTCTGCCATCAGATTTCTGAATGGACAATGAACCTATGAACATTGCCTCAGTAAGTTTTTTTCTCTGTTTTGCACTTCTTATTTAATTTAATTTTTCTATGTACAGTTCTTATCGTAATTCATAGTTTTTATGTATTGCATTATACTACTGTCATAAAACAATACAATTCCAGAACATATCCTACGATATTAAACCTGATTCTATAAAGCCCATTTCTGCAAGATGCATGAACCATTCACCACTTTGGTCTAATTCAAACCCCTTCCCTCTTTTATGGACCCATTTCCCGTTCCTGTAAGGTCATCCATTGTATTTTTTTAAAATTTAAAGATACAGCACACAGGCCCTTTGTCACAATGAGCCTGCACCACCCAATTACACCCATGTGATTGTAGAAGATACAGAATTTGTCATGGAACCATACATTATACAAACGGGACATTCAGCCCATCGAGACAGGAAATTAGAAATGTGTGCAATAAAGGAACAGCAGTTATAATGGGTGACTTCAATCTACATGTAGATTGGGTGAACCAAATTGGTAAAGGTGCTGAGGAAGAGGATTTCTTGGAATGTATGCGGGATGGTTTTTTGAACCAACATGTCGAGGAACCAACTAGAGAGCAGGCTATTCTGGACTGGGTTTTGAGCAATGAGGAAGGGTTAATTAGCAATCATGTCGTGAGAGGCCCCTTGGGTAAGAGAGACCATAATATGGTGGAATTCTTCATTAAGATGGAGAGTGACATAGTTAATTCAGAAACAAAGGTTCTGAACTTAAAGAGGACTAACTTTGAAGGTATGAGACGTGAATTAGCTAAGATAGACTGGCAAATGACACTTAAAGGATTGACGGTGGATATGCAATGGTAAGCATTTAAAGATTGCATGGATGAACTACAACAATTGTTCATCCCAGTTTGGCAAAAGAATAAATCAAGGAAGGTAGTGCACCCGTGGCTGACAAGAGAAATTAGGGATAGTATCAATTCCAAAGAAGAAGCATACAAATTAGCCAGAAAAAGTGGCTCACCTGAGGACTGGGAGAAATTCAGGGTTCAGCAGAGGAGGACAAATTAGGAAGGGGAAAAAAGATTATGAGAGAAAACTGGCAGGGAACATAAAAACTGACTGTAAAAGCTTTTATAGATATGTAAAAAGGAAAAGGAAAAGACTGGTAAAGACAAATGTAGGTCCCCTACAGACAGAAACAGGTGAATTGATTATGGGGAGCAAGGACATGGCAGACCAATTGAATAATTACTTTGGTTCTGTCTTCACTAAGGAGGACATAAATAATCTTCCAGAAATAGTAGGGGACAGAGGGTCCAGTGAGATGGAGGAACTGAGCGAAATACATGTTAGTAGGGAAGTGGTGTTAGGTAAATTGAAGGGATTAAAGGCAGATAAATCCCCAGGGCCAGATGGTCTGCATCCCAGAGTGCTTAAGGAAGTAGCCCAAGAAATAGTGGACGCATTTAGTGATAATTTTTCAAAACTCGTTAGATTCTGGACTAGTTCCTGAGGATTGGAGGGTGGCTAATGCAACCCCACTTTTTAAAAAAGGAGGGAGAGAGAAACCGGGGAATTATAGACCGGTTAGCCTAACGTCGGTGGTGGGGAAACTGCTGGAGTCAGTTATCAAAGATGTGATAACAGCACATTTGGAAAGCGGTGAAATCATCGGACAAAGTCAGCATGGCTTTGTGAAAGGAAAATCATGTCTGACGAATCTCACAGAGTTTTTTGAGGATGTAACTAGTAGAGTGGATAGGGGAGAGCCAGTGGATGTGGTATATTTGGATTTTCAAAAGGCTTTTGACAAGGTCCCACACAGGAGATTAGTGTGCAAACTTAAAGCACACGGTATTGGGGGTAAGGTATTGATGTGGATAGAGAATTGGTTAGCAGACAGGAAGCAAAGAGTGGGAATAAACGGGACCTTTTCAGAATGGCAGGCAGTGACTAGTGGGGTACCGCAAGGCTCAGTGCTGGGACCCCAGTTGTTTACAATATATATTAATGACTTGGATGAGGGAATTAAATGCAGCCATCTCCAAGTTTGCGGATAACACGAAGCTGGGTGGCAGTGTTAGCTGTGAGGAGGATGCTAAGAGGATGCAGAGTGACTTGGATAGGTTGGGTGAGTGGGCAAATTCATGGCAGATGCAATTTAATGTGGATAAATGTGAAGTTGTCCACTTTGGTGGCAAAAATAGGAAAACAGATTATTATCTGAATGGTGGCCGATTGGGAAAAGGGGAGGTGCAATGAGACCTGGGTGTCATTATACACCAGTCATTGAAAGTGGGCATGCAGGTACAGCAGGCGGTGAAAAAGGCAAATGGTATGCTGGCATTTATAGCGAGAGGATTCAAGTACAGGAGCAGGGAGGTACTACTGCAGTTGTACAAGGCCTTGGTGAGACCACACCTGGAGTATTGTGTGCAGTTTTGGTCCCCTAATCTGAGGAAAGACATCCTTGCCATAGAGGGAGTACAAAGAAGGTTCACCAGATTGATTCCTGGGATGGCAGGACTTTCATATGAAGAAAGACTGGATGAACTGGGCTTGTACTCGTTGGAATTTAGAAGATTGAGGGGGGATCTGATTGAAACGTATAAAATCCTAAAGGGATTGGACAGGCTAGATGCAGGAAGATTGTTCCCGATGTTGGGGAAGTCCAGAACGAGGGGTCACAGTTTGAGGATAAAGGGGAAGCCTTTTAGGACCGAGATTAGGAAAAACTTCTTCACAGAGAGAGTGGTGAATCTGTGGAATTCTCTGCCACAGGAAACAGTTGAGGCCAGTTCACTGGCTATATTTAAGAGGGAGTTAGATATGGCCCTTGTGGCTACGGGGATCAGGGGGTATGGAGGGAAGGCTGGTGCAGGGTTCTGAGTTGGATGATCAGCCATGATCATAATAAATGGCGGTGCAGGCTGGAAGGGCCGAATGGCCTGTTCCTGCACCTATTTTCTATGTTTCTATGTACCTACCATCAAGTGCCCATTCACTATTTGGAATAGAAAATGCAGCCCTTTGGCCCACAATGTTGTGCTGACCTTTTAACCTACTCTAAGATCAATCTAACCCTTCTCCCCCTAATAACAGTCCATTTTTCTATCATCCATATGCCTATCTAAGAGTTTCTTAAATGTCCTTAATGTATTTGCCTCTACCACCACCCTGGCAGGGTGTTCCATGCACTCACCAGTCTCCTGTAAAAAAAAACTTACTTTTGACATCCCCCCCCTATACTTTCCTTCAATCATCTTAAAATTATGCACCTGGTATTAGCCATTTCTGCCCTCGGAAAAAGTCTCCAGCTGTCCATCGATGTATGCCTTTTGCCATCTTGTACACTCTATCATGTCCCCTCTCATCCTCCTTTGCTCCAGAGAAAAAAGCCCTAGCTCACTCAACCTATCCTCCTAAGACATGCTCTCCAATCCAGAGAGCATCCTGAACTTTTGGGCAGGCGTCTTCCCCCTTCCTGTGTCAGCCTAAAATGTCGACTGTTTATTCATCTCCATATATGCTGCCTGAACAGTTGAGTTCCTCCAGCATTTTGTTATGTGTTGCAAAGGTTTAAGATGAAAGGAGAAAGATTTAGTAGGAACTTGAGGGGCAATTTTTTATGTAAGCCCAGGCAGTGATGCCCAATTGGACTGAACTGCCAGAGGAAGTTGTTGAGGCAGGTACAATAACAGGGTTTAGAGGACAGTTGGACAGGTACATGGATGGGAAAAGTTTAAAAGGCTGTGGGGTAAACTTGGGCAAATGGGACTAGCTTGGATGAGCATCTTAGTTTGCACAGTCCATAAACACAAGAGAATCTGCAGATGCTGGAAATCCTGAGCAATACCCACAAAATGTTAGAGGAATTCAGCGGGTTGGGCAGCTTCTATGGAAGGGAATAAACAGTCAATGTTTCGGGTCGAGACCCTTCATTAGGATATGGACCAGTTGGGCAGAAGAGTCTGCTTCTAATCTGTACGAGCCTTTACTGTGCATCAGAGGTAAGTGTCAATTGACGGTCATATCAGTCACATATAATGGCACCTCTTTTGTCACTGCAGGGACTGTCTTACCTGGATAGGGCTGTCATTTGAGGTCGGTCTTGCAGCAGCTAACTTCTTTGGTGTAATTGGTGAACCCTCCGCTTTGCTATCTTTTGCAAGGCCAACGATTTTCACAGGTATTGAGACTGGGATCACCAAAGGCATTGCTACACTTTCCTCTACTGGCTTCTTCAACAGAAGTGTGCTAAGTTTATCCTCTAGGTACTGAAACAAAAAACAATCCACATGATCCATATTTTCAATACTGTTATCAATCACCAGAAGTCAAAATAGTCACTGTTACTTCCGCCAATTACAAAATAGTATCTAGTAGCTTACAGATATCATACAATGGTTGGTGTGAAAATAATGGGGAAGCAAATAGTGTAGTGGTTACAACACCAGTTACACAGGTTCAATTCTTGCTGCTGTTGCAAGGAGATTGTACATTCTCCCCTTGACCATGTGGGTTTCCTCCCAAAGATGTAAGGGTTAGGGTTAGTGAATGTTGGCGTGGAAGCATCCCGACACTTGCGGGCTGCCCTCAGCACAGTTGCATACTGTGTTGGTCATTGACACAAACTATGCACTTTACTGAATGAGCTCAGTGGCGCAGGAACAAGCTGAAACAATGGGTCTATCTGGACAGGCATAGATACGAGTTCAGTGGGCCAGCCTTGTCGAAGGGTCTTGGCATGAAATGTCAACTGCACTCTTTTCATAGATGCTGCCTGGCCTGTTGAGTTCTGTGTTGCTTAGATTTCCATCATCTGCAGAGTTTCTCTGGTTTGCACTTTACTGAATGTTTTGATGTTTGTTTATCATATGCCGTGCTGAGTGATGTAGGCAATCATGGTCTTTCCATGACCATGATTGTTCTTGGCAAATTTTTTGACAGAAGTGGCTTGCCATTGCCTTCTTCTGCGCAGTGTCTCTACAAACTAGGTAATCCCAACCGTTATCAACACTCTTCAGAGATTGTCTGCCTGGCGTCAGTAGTCACATAACCAGGACTTGTGATACGCACCGGCTGCTCATACGACCATCCACCACCTGCTTCCATGGCTTCATGTGACCTTGCTTGGGGTGGGGGAGCTAAGCAGGTGCTAGTCCTTGCCCAAGGGTGACCTGCAGGGTAGTGGAGGGAAGGAACATTTTACACCTGCTTTGGTAGAGACGTATCTCCACAACGCCACCCTAAATGTTTTGATGTACTTGTGATAAATAAAGCTAATCTTATATACTGCAATAAATGCAGAGCTGCCCATGTGTATTTGTGTGTACTCATCCACATATTTCAAAGAACTGATACACTAAAGTGAGGAGAGGCTGAAGACCACTGACTGTTTCAGCACCTAAGCCAACGAAGGGAGTTGGTTGTGGGTGGGTTTTGCCTCCAGAACTGTAGGTCCAGTCAGAGATTCAGATATGTTAATTATCAAAGTGTGAAACTCGTCTTCCCACAAAATAAAGAAATGCCATGGTACCCATTTAAAGAAAACATCAAACCTCCAACACACAAAAAAAGAACAAATGGCACAAATGGCAAAAATCCAACAGAAAACACAATATAAAACATCAAACCACAAGGTCAGTGAAACAGCCCGGGAATGTTCCGTTTAGTTCAGTTCAGTTTAGTTCAGTTCAGTTTAGTTCAACACTGAACTGTTGTTCGTTGACTGCAGGCCACTGAATCAGTCTTCCCTGCTCAAAATTGCACAAAATAGCAATAAAAAAAGGAGTAACCAGAATCCAGAAACACATCATAAAATGAACTACAGAGTCCAATCCACAAACCACGTCGATTAAACCTTGCCCAAGACCAAGACTCCAATATCATTGAGCAAGAGGGGGTGAGAGAGAGAGAGAGAGCCTGGTCAAACGTAACCACCTTCCTCCAGCAGTGCCGAGCAAGTGACAGGGAGACCAGTCAAACGCAGGCAGATGGCACCCTAACACCCGCTCGCCTACCACTCGCATCTTATTGATTTCAATCTCACTTGATGCTTTAATCGGCGAAAAATTGAGCTGCTCATGGGCTCAGACCCGACTCCAGGCCCGACACTCCACTTGAAAGCTTACCAAACTCCCTCAGAGACAGCAAAGCATCAGATCACTCACGCGGCCCAATAATACACCATCAAAATGTAAATCACAGGTTCCAGTAGTAGGAGAATCATATTTGAAAGAAAAAGTCACAGAAAAAAACAGAAACAAAAACACCTGGTTTGCTTTGTTCAAGGCTCCAAGTGCAAATTAAGGGCGTCACCTTCATGTCATCTCCCAGTATACCTGCCATTGGGTTAATCAATTCAAGTTTAATTGTCATTCAACCATTCATGAATACCCATGAATACAGCCAAACGAGACAGGGGCCAAGTTGCAAAACACAATACCAACAGTCACACACAGCACAAAGCACACTTTGCACTAAGATAGAACGATACAGCCAATCAATAAAAGAGACGCAAACTGAAACCACCCAACACTGCTGAAATACGCAGAAGACCGCAACAGAGCTTGTACTGTCGAGCAAACACAGTGTGCGGGGGCAACGGGGGGAGAAGCAGTGACTCCAGCCTGGACGCCACGCACTGGCCCCAACACCTCTCCCTGGAAGCTGCAAACAGGCAACACCACAGCTTGAAGCCTAGTCCCCGCACATAAAAAACAGCAGAATCGCATATCTATCTCTCTCTCTCTCTCTCTCTCTCTCTCCCTCCCTCCGTCCCTCCCTCTCCCCCCCTCCCTCCCTCCACAGCAGCCAACAATCCACTACTTTCAACCCCTGAATAATCACAGGACAATTTTCACTGACCAATTAACCTACTAATCGGCACCTCTCTGGGAGCAACTGGGGCACCTAGAGAAAACCTACGTGCACTCTGGAAGGGACATACAAAAACTTGCTTAGCGGATGCCGGGACTGAACTGTGAACTGTGATCCCTGAGCTGCAAAACCATCCTGCGGCTCTTACTCAGACAGAGATGGAGGATCTTCATCGCTGCCCTAAACATCAATGGCGTAATAGGCAGGAAATAAGTATTCTTACTCAAATATAACTATGTGAGAAAATCACAGCTGCAGCCAAATCTTTCTAAAATCAAAGAGGCCTAAATATAAAACCACACAGCACCATGTATGCAATATTCCACGATGGCCCTTCTTTAAATTCAAAGCCATTTATAATTTTTCTAACCTCCTGAGAGTTAACAGCATCCTCTAATGAATGTTGTTTTCCTTCACCTTCACCTTCTCCTGGACAACTGTGGCAATTTAATCCCTTCAGAAAGTGGATGACACCTTGACATGGCTCACACTGGAAGCTTTCTACATTTTCTTCCAAATTTTCCGCAGCGTTGCCACTTGCCAGATCCTTGCTTTTCATTCGATGATTCCAGCGTAACAAAAAAAGGAAAAACCATTAATGGAGAAATTCTAAAGTACAATGTTTGAAATACAGAGTAGGGCAATGTTTATTTATTTTGAAATAAGTAAACGCTAAGTATGATGGATTAATTATAAAATATTAGAGATGTGTTTGTTAGATTTGAACTCATAGTACAGTCTTTCAGATTATCGACCCAATTATTTCAAATCAAGTCAAGTTTAATTATCATTCAAACTATATATGGATACAGGAGACAGTGTTCCTCTTGGGCCAAAGTGCATAACATACATTCAAAATCAAGAGACACCTTGAAAAGACAGGGTGTCGGGACCCTCATTCCTGTGATGGTCACTTCTCTCCCCATGGCGCTGAGCTTATGAAGACTGCTCCAGCTGTTGTGCTCCATGTCCGCTAACATGACGAACTGGTAAGTGAGGCTTTGGTTTACTCCGGCTGCTGATCTGAGGACACAATTTGGTTTGGAATGTTGTTGCTCACTTCAGTTGTTTGCATGATTTGTGTTTCTTTTCTATTTTCTTGCACATTGGATTGGGTGTTGGTCTTTTAATTTTTTTCTTTCATTTGGTTCTTTCGGGTTTCTTGCTTTGTAGCTATCTGTGAGTAAACAAATCCCTAAGGTTGTATAGTTTATACATTCTTTGATATTAAATGTACTTTGAATCTTGAGGAAAAAAAAACACACATTGTTAACCATGAAAACACATGTATAGTCCAAGACCCTAAGCGGTATGCAAATTGATGGTCCAGCTCCTGGCAATCCAGCCTGTCATTCCACTGGCTGAACACCAGAGGCAGCACCAACAGGAGAAGCCAGCCCCCAATTGAGTACAGATGCCAGGCTACAGCATCTCCGGTGCCTGCTCACGTGGACTGCACACAGGTACATCGCAGTCATATCTAATAGTCTAGAAATAGATTATTAGTCGAGGAAGCCAGGAAGACTCTCATGGCTTGCAGCGGGATCTGTACCAGCTGGAAAAATGGCAGATGGAATTCAATGCAGACAGGTGCGAGGTGTTGCACTTCGGTAGGACCAACCAGGGTAGGTCTTACACAGTGAATGGCAGGGCACTGAGGAGTGTGGTAGACCAGAGGAACCTGGGAATACAGGTCCATAATTCATTGAAGGTGGTGCCACAGATAGGGTTGTAAAGAAAGCTTTTGGCACTTTGGCACATTCTTTATTACCGGAATGAGGAATCGATATTCATGTCATCAGGTTGGAAGATACCCAGATGGAATACAGTAGAATTTATGAAAAAGTATACATAAACAAAGACTGACACTGTTCCAAGATGCAAATTAAAAATAAATAATATTAAGAACATGAGTTGTTAAGTCCTTGAAAATGAGTGTGTTAGTTATTGAATCATTTCAGAGTTGGTGTGAGTGAAGTTGTCCATGCTGTTCAGGAACCTGGTGGTGAAGGACCTAAGGCTCATTGTGGTGAGTGAAGTTACCAAACTGGTCCAGGAGCTTGATGGTTGCAGGGTAATAACTGTTCCTGAACCTGGTGGTGTGGGTCCTAAGGCTCCTGTACCTCCTGCACAATGGTTGTAGCCAGAAGAGAGCATGGCCTAGGTGGTGTGGATCCTTGGAGATGGATGCCGCTTTCTTGTGGTAGCACTCCTTGTAGATATGCTCAATGATGGGGAGGGCTTTGCCTATGATGGACTGGGCTGTATCCACCACTGTCTGTAGACCAGGGGTTCCCAACCCAGATCCATGAACCCCTCAGTTAATGGTAGGAATCCAAGGCATAAAAAAGGTTGGGAACCCCTGCTGTAAACGTTTCCATTCCTGGACAATGATGCTTCCATACAAGGCCACAAGGCAACCAGTCAGGATACTCTCCACTGTGTGTCTAAAGATGTTTGTCAAAGTTTTAGATAACATGCCAAATCTATGCAAACTTCAGATCAACACCTCCATCCACTAACCTAACCCACCACACACCCCCCATCACCGCTATTTTATCAGTTACCTAATGTGCAAACACTCCTGTGCCACACATCACTTGATACACATATATTCAATCAATGTACATAGCTACCCTAAGTATTTAAATTTATCACTTTTTATTAGTGTGTTCTTTGTCTCTGTTTTCATATGCTGCAACAATTCTGAAGTAACAATTATTTTGTTCTCCTTTTCACCTTTGTACTGGAAAGGACATTAAACAAAACTTGAATCTTGAAGAAAGTAGAGGCACTTTGCTCCCTATTAAATCAATTGTCAGCAACAGGTTCACAATTCCCCAAAATATTCTTACATGGCAGGGGAGCTGCATGGCCTTGGTTGTAGCTCCAACGAGGCCCTCATGCCCCAGGATCGCCTGCCGTGGCCACCGGGAAAGGAGATGCTGGAGTTGGCTGTGCACTGTTGGATTCCGTACTGGGCTGGGGACTAGCCCTTTCCACTGGTGCTGCTCTCCAGTGCTTGCTCCTGGGAAGACAAGCTGGATTGCATTCATCTGCAGCTGCATCTATGCGAGATGAGGAATTGTTGCAGGCTTGTTCTTGCAGATACGTGGCTCCAGGTCAACACCCATGCACCATCAGTCTACAGGCCATGATGCTCAGGAACCTCAGCTATATCATTATTAGTTTATGTATTTATTGTAACTGTATGCTTTCATGCTATTGTAATTATATGTGCTGTGTGTGACTGTTGGTACTGTGTTTTCCGCCTTGGCCCAAGAGGAACACTGTTTTGTTTGGCTATATATGGTTGAAAGACAATCAAACTTGAACTTGAACTTGTATGAAGGAAAGTTTCATACCACAGCACTGATGAAGGTCCATCTTCCTCTTCTGGCATGCTGCAAAGGCTGTAACTATCTTCACCCTGAAAAGTCAGTTCATACTCAGTTCAATACATTCAAATATTTTCACCCAGAAAAGCACAGTTCAGTACTTCGAAGAGAACCATAACACTCAGGAGCAGAAGCAGGCCATTCGTCCCATCGAGTCTGCTCTGCTATTCCATCATGGATGACTTATTATCCCTCTCAACCCCATTCTCTTGCCTTCTCTCTGTAATCTTTGACGCCCTAACTAATCAAGAACCTATCAACCTCCACCTTAAATATACCCAGTGATTTGACTGCCACAGCTGTCTGTGGCAATGAATTCCACAGATTCACCATCCTCTAGCTAAAGGAATTCCTCCTCATCTCCATTCTAAAGGGACTTCCTTGTATTCTGATGCTGTGCTCTCTGGCCTAAAACTCTCCCACAATAGGAAACATCCTCTTCACATCCACTTTATCCAGACCTTTCAATATTCGATAGGTTTCAATGAAAACTCCCCTCATTCTTCTAAATTCCAGTGTGTACAGGCCCAGAGCCTTCAATAGCAGCTCATACTATAACCCTTTCATTCTTGGGATCACTGTTATGAACCTCCTCTGGACTCTCTACAATGCCAGTACATCCTTTTTTAGATAAAGGGTACAAACATACTCACAATACTCCAAGTGAGGCCTCACCATCGTCTTATAAAGACTTAGCATTACCGCTTTATTTCTCTATTCTGGTCCTCTCAAAGTGAATGCTAACATTACATTTGCCTTCCTTACCACTGACTGAACCTGCAAGTTAACTTTTAGGGAATTGTGCATAAGGACACCCAGATTCTCTGTGTCTCTCATTTTTAAATTTTCGACCAAAGTCCTCTGTTACCATGCCACAATCTAGTGATCCTTGAAAGATCACAACTAATGCCTCCACAATCTCTTCAGCTACCTGTCAGAGCATCTGGTCCAGGTGAATTATCAACCTTCAGACTTTTCAGCCTCCCAAGCACCTCCGTAGTAATAGCAACTACACTCACTTCTGCCCCGAGACTCTCGTATATTTGGCATTCTGCTGCTGTCTTCCACAGTGAAGTCTGATGCAAAAACGCTTATTAAGTTCATTCACCATTTCTTTATCTTCCATTACTACCTCTCCCGCATCATTTTCAAGCGGTCCAATATTCACTCTTGTCACTCTTTTACTCCTTATATAAAGTATATGAAAAATCTTTTTGTATTCTCTTTTATATTATTGGTAAACTTACCTTCATATCATAGAGTCATAAAATGTACAGCACAGAAACAGGCCTTCAGCCCATCTAGTCCATGCCAAACCATTTATCCTGCTTACTCCCATGGAAATGCACCCTGGACCATAGCCCTCCATACCTCCACTATTCATGCACCTATCCAAGCTTCCCTTAAACATTGGAATTGTGCCTGCATATACCACCTGTGCTGGCAGCACATTTCCTCTGTGTTCCCCCTTAAACTTCTCACCTTTCACCCTTAACCCATGACCTCTAAGCTGTGGTCCCACCCAACCGCAGTGGAAAAAGCCTGTTTTTATTTACCCTATCTATATCCCTCTTTATTTTGTATACCTCTATCAAATCTCCTCTCAATCTTGTGTTCCAAGGATTAAAGTTCTAACCTATTCAATCTTTCCTTATAGCTCAGGTGCTCCAATCCCAGCAATGTAAATAGGTGACCAAAACTGCACACTATACAACTTCGACATAACATCCTATCTCCATGTACTCCATACTTTGATTTACGAAGCCAATGTGCCAAAAGCTTTCCTATGACCCCATCTACATGTGCCGCCACTTCCTATGCCTGCTATGCACCTCCTATTTTTTCATAACTTGGGCCTCAACATCTCTTGAAAACCAAGGTTCCTAAGCCTGTTATCTTAACTTTTTATTATGACAGGCACATATAAGCTTTGTAAACTCAAAATTTCACTCTTGAAGGCATCCCACTTACTATGAACACCTTTGCCAGAAAACAGCCTATCCTAATCACACTTGTCAGATCCCGATACTATCAAAATTGGCTTTTCTCCAATTTAGAATCTCAACCCGCAGACCAGACTTATCCTTTTCCATACTTACTTATTATGATTATCAGATGGAAAGTGCTCCCCTATATTAACTTCTGTCACCTACCCTGTCTCATTCCCTAATAACAGATCAAGTATTGCACACTCTCTCTTTGGGACTGCTATGTCCTGATTAAGGAAACTTTCCTGAACACATTTGACAAACTCTATCCTATCTAGTCCTTTAAGGGTATGTGAATATGTGAACCAGTCAATATGTGGAAAGTTAAAATCACCTACTATAAACCTTATGTTTCTTGCAACGGTCTGCGATGTCTCTAGATTTATTCCTCTGAATCCCATGGCCTGTTGGGTGTTTTGTAATATAGCCTCACTAACGTGGTCATACCTTTTTTTAATTCCTCATTTCCACCCATAAAGCCTCACTAGACGAGTCGTGCTGAAGGGTTTCCGCTCAAAACGTTGACTGTACTTTTTTCCATAGATGCTGCCTGGCCTGCTGAGTTCCTCCAGCATTTTGTGTGCATTGCTATGAGTTCTCCAGTCTGTCCTGACAGAGCACTGCCGTGACATTTTCCCTAGTACAACAATGTTCCATCTTTAATTCCCTCCGCTCTGTCGCATGTAAAACAATGGAACCCCGGAATATTAAGCTATCAGACCACCCCTCCTGCATCTAAGTCTGACTAATGGCTACAATGTCATAATTCCAAGTGTTGATCCAGCCCTGAGCTCACCTGCCTTATCTACAATACTTCCTGCATTGAAATAAACACAGCTCAGAACATTAGTCGTACCATGCTCAACCTTTTTATTTCTGATTTTGTCTGCAGTCAACATTTGTCTCCACAACCTCTCCATTATCTGTTCTAGCACTCTGTTTCCTATCCCCCTGCATCTCCAGTTGAAAGCACCCCCATCCTCCCCCCCCCACCTCAGTGTAGCACTAGCAAACCTTTCTGCTAGGATATTAGTCCCCCTCCGGTTCAGGTGCAAACCATCTCTTCTGTAAAGGTTCCACCTTCCCTGGAAGAGAGCTGAATGATCCAAAAATCTGACTCCCTCCCTTCTACACCAACTCCTTAGCCATGTGTTAAACTGTATGATCTTCCTATTTTGGGCCTGACTAGCGTCTTTCCTCTCTTTATGATTGTTTAAGTTGCTTTCTGTTGGTTTTTAAAAGCTTTCCCACTACATTTTTCTATATTGTGTGCACTCACAGCTTTTAGAACATATTACAGCACAGGCCCTTTGGCCCACAATATTGTGCTGACCTTTTAACCTACTCTAAGATCAATCTAACGGCTCCTTCTTTCATAACCCTTGATTTCTCACATCTGTGTGATTACCTAAGAATCTCTTAATGTCCCTAATGTACCTGCCTCTACCACCACCCCAGCAGGGCGTTCCATGCACCCACCATTCTCTGTGTAAAAATGCCCACATCTGACGTTCCCCCCCAAACTTTCCTCCGATCACCTTAAAATTGCCCCCTTGTATCAGCCAGTTCCACCCTGGGAAAAAGTCTCCGGCTGTCCACTCGATCTATGCCTCTTATCATCTTTGTACACCTCTATAAATTCACCTCTTACTGTCCACTCCAAGGAAAAAAGTCTCTTTATATTCCAGTTACTTATACAACAAACATTAGAAAGCTTTCCCCACATCCTTGCTGATCACATACCGGGAAACTTCAATTGCTTCCAGCTTTATAAAGCGTTGGAGAGCATGTTTCCTATAGTGGGGGAGTCTAGCGCCAGAGGGCACAGACACTGAAAAGAAGGAGGTCCCTTTAGAACAGAGATGAGGAGGAAGATCTTTAGCCAGAGGGTGGTAAATCTGTGGAACTCAATGCCACAGACAGGTGTGGAGGCCATTCATTGGGTGTATTTAAAACAGAGTGATTAGTCAGGGCATCAAAGGTTACAGGGAGAAGGCAGGAGAATCAGAATCAGGTTTAATATTACTGGCACAGTATGTCATGAAATTTGTCAACTCAGCAGCAGTAGTACAATGAAATACAAGATAATACAGGAAAAAAAGTAAAATCAATTACTCTGTAAAGTATATACTGTATAGGTATATTAAATAATTAAATCAATAATAGGACAAAAACAGAAAATAATATGAGAAAAATTGAGGAAGTGTTCATGGGTTTAATGTCCATTTAGGAATCAGATTGTGGAGGGGAAGAAGCTGCTCCTGAATTGCTGAGTGTGTGTCTTCAGGCACGGTAACAATGAGAAGAAGGATTAAAAGGAAGTATGAAAAAAGGGGAAATGAGGGGAAACTTCTTCAGTCAGAGGGCTGTAAGAATGTGGAACGAGCTTCCAGCACAAGTGCTGCATGCAAGTTTGGATAAGTACATAGCCAGTAGGGATATGGAAGGCTATGATTCTGGTGCAGGTCCATGGGAATAGGAGTTTAAGTAGTTTTGGCAGGGACTTGATGAGTCGAAGGGCCTGCTTCTGTGCTGTACTTCTCTATGACTCTTTTTCAGTCATGATGTAATAGTGGAGCAGACTCGATGGGTTGAATGGCCTAATTCTGTTCTTATGTCTTCTGGTCTTACACAGACACCCCCCCTAAGCTTCCTCCTGATATCCCCACAATCACAGATGTCAAGTCTTTGACTATTTTAATTCAGTGCCAGTGAAGCATAGGGGAATGAGGGGAGGGTTGATAAAAGGACAGGATACAATGACTATATTAGAGGTCAAGGATAAGGGTGAAAAGTGAAATATCTAAAAGAAGCCTGAGGGGGAACTTCTTCCCTCAGAGGGCGGGAGAGTGTGGAACGAGCTGCCAGTGGACGTGAAGGATGGGGTTTGATTGCAGAGGTTTGGATAAGCACATGGATGGGAGGGGAATGGAGGGCTATGGTCCGGGTACAGGTTTACGGGACTAGGCAGAATAACCATTTGGCGCAGACTAGATGAGCCAAAAGGTCTGTATCTGTACTGTAGTATTCTATGACACTATCATGACAAATTGAGGTAATTACCTGGACCCTCTCATGAAAATGTTCCATTTGCAGATGGTGTTCCATACTCCTCATAGAATTCTTGACAGAGAAGGAATTCATAGCCACCTGACTTGGAGGAGCTGCGCAGTTGGTATCTAACGTCTGCCGTTCCTTTCGAGAGACTGACATATTCTTACTGGATTTACCTGTAAGAGTGAAATGCTTTACACACACATGCTTGTTAGACATTCTGCCTTTCTTGTGCAGTGGAAATGACCAACCCTCTAATTGCTTTGACTGTGACTGAAACTGCTTCTGAACAAACTCTTCTTCACACCCTGACTCAGAAGGGTTCTGTGCCTTGAACAGGCTCTTCTTGGACTTCCTGTGGCTTTCTGAGATGCCTCTGAAGGCAGGCTGCAAATCAGTTTCCCCCTGCTGCTCGGTACTTTCTGCTGGCTGTGGATAGCAGGACAGGATGCTCTTGGAGAGTTGGCAAGGATTTGTTGTTTGAAATTGTAAAACAGAAGCGTTTTCTTGTCTGAAGGAATGCTGAAAGTCTTGCTCTAGTTCTGATGGCTGATGCAATGGTGATGAGTTATTCTGGATCTGGGGTGAGATCTTCTGAGAAAGCATATGCTGGGACTGGGTAACTACAACTTGTGACTGATTTACCGAATTCTGGGATTCAGATAGATTGTACTGGGAATCTGAGATCAGCTGCAGCATGTGGTTTTGAAACTGGTCTTGGTTCTGGGCAGTGGAGGCCTCCTGATCGCCCATGTAGACTTGCGTGAAGAGGGAAGTTGCTATCTGTTGTTGATGTTGCTGGTGTAGCGAGTATTGCTCTTGCACTATCTGGTATTTCTGCTCAGGAAATGCTTGCCACTGGTTTAAATTTGCTTTATAATTCAGAATCTGTCTGAGAACATTTCCACAAACATCAAATTCAGAAACTGATGAATTTTCACCTGAGGTATTTGCTCCGGAAGGACTGGACTGAATGTCCAAATTCTGTCTCGTGAAGGCCTGGGCAAACGAGTCAAGTTTATGCAAAGCTCCACTTGAAAAAGTAGTGGAAACCTCCTCAGAAGGTTGGGAGCTGGGAACGATGTAGGAGTAAGTCCCTTTGCTGCCACTGTAGGTTGCCAAGTTGTTGGTCCACACAAGGTCCTGATTTGCTTGTTGCCTGTTGGAAGCAGTTTCACTCCTTGGGAGTGTATGATCTGTGCTCACCGTCTGTGGCCAACTTGCAGGTCTTGACGGCTCTAGTGCATATCGCGCAGGCTGTGAAGGTCTACTGGGAATTACTGAGTCCATCACATAAGAATCTAAACTTTCTAAACAAGATACATTGGGGTTTGGTACAGAAAAATGGGAAGAATTTACTTTGTTATATGGATCGGTTGCATTACAATTTATACCAGAAGATTGCTCTCTTTGCAACAGTCGATATCTGGTTTGTCTGACAGTATCTGATCTCTCTGAGAAACAAACGGTTGGACTGGCAAGCACATTTGCTACCGCATGGGTTTGCGTGGGATAGTGCAATGTAACACTGCTTTCAGATGCTCCAGTTTCAGCTGGCACTTTCTGGCATACGTTACTCATCAGAGGTTTCAGCAGTTCTCTGCTTGGCAAAGAGGATCTCTGTGGAAAAGATTCGATTTGTGCTGCCGGCCTCTGCCCCGCTCCTATGTCACACTGAAGGGCCTGCGTGTGGCCGGGCTGCAGGAACAGCAAGCTCTCTGCTGAATCCACCCCTTTTGAGCTGTTATTATGAAAGGGCTCCCTCTGACTGTATGAGCCATGCTGGACTTCATAGTGACGACGCAAGGACCTCGAGTCACAATAGCTTTTATCGCATCCATGCTCCATACAGACATAGGGTTTATTTTTTTGGTGTGTTAGCAGATGCCCAGATCTAAGGAGGCAGAACAATATTTACCACAATTACTGCTTCTTTCACTCATTAAGTAAAAAAAATTACAAAAATTCCCATAATCTTTATGCAAATAACCTACATGTTTCCAGCTGGGATCACAAATACATATATTCTAATTTCTCAGTTTGCCTCCAAGAGGACCACAATCTTATCATAGGGTTTGGAGGTTTGCATTCCTCAAAGACCCAGAAAAAGCTATACTGGCTGGAGTCAGGTCTTTATGCTTCGGCTCTTGGTAGGGTCACCCAAGTCAAACAGGTCAAAGGATAGAAGCCAGACCAAGAGTGGTCCATCAGTCCTCCAGGTTTCAGCGTTCAGCTCAGGTCTAGTCATGGTCATAATCATAGTCATAGTCATACTTTATTGATCCCGGGGGAAGCTGGTTTTCGTTACAGTTGCACCATAAATAATAAATAGTAATAGAACCATAAATAGTTAAATAGTAATATGTAAATTATGCCAGTAAATTATGAAATAAGTCCAGGACCAGCCTATCGGCTCAGGGTGTCTGACCCTCCAAGGGAGGAGTTGTAAAGTTTGATGGCCACAGGCAGGAATAACTTCCTATGACGCTCTGTGTTGCATCTCGGAGGAATGAGTCTCTGGTTGAATGTACTCCTGTGCCCACCCAGTACATTATGTACTGGATGGGAGACATTGACCAAGATGGCATGCAACTTAGACAGCATCCTCTTTTCAGACACCACCGTTAGAGAGTCCAGTTCCATCCCTACAACATCACTGGCCTTACGAATGAGTTTGTTGATTCTGTTGGTGTCTGCTACCCTCAGCCTGCTGCCCCAGCACACAACAGCAAACATGATAGCACTGGCCACCACAGACTCGTAGAACATCCTCAGCATCGTCTAGCAACCCTGACTGGTAAAATAAAATGGTTATGGAAACAGCAGAGAAGAATCCTTCTATATCTGAGTGTGACAGTATTCCTGAGTCTCCACCCGGGACTTGCATGACTGACAGTAGTGAAAACTGAGAGGAAGCTACTTCATGATGAAAGAAGCCCTGAACACCACCAGAGCTGGGGTTCACTGCTGCCCTATATGTTAGCAGTGCAATGGGCAGTAAGTAAGGAAGTAAGCATTCTCCAAGCTCATCCTGACAATGAGAAATACCACAGCTAACTCGTCTTCGGTAAAAGCTGCCAGTCACCCATTCTCTTTTTGATTTAATTTCCATATCTCCCCAATAAGTGACCATAGTCATAGAATTCTACCTGAAATAGGCTTAAAGCAATTAGGAGGTGGGGTTGGCACTGCTCTTAAATTCAGAATTAGGTGCAAGTCCAAGTGGTGCACTAATAGAACACAGAATAGTACAGCACAGGAACAGACCCTTCAGCCCACAATGCTGTGCCTAACCAGCTAAAATGTAAATCAAAGAACCCCTATCAAAACATCTCTTAAAAGCCTCTAATGTATTTGCGCTACCACCATACCAAGCAAACTTTCTGGGCATCCACCACTCTCTGAGTAAAAAAAACTTACCCCTCACAACCCCTTTAAACCTACCGCCCCCCGCCTCACCTTCAATGCACGCCCTCTGGTATTAGACTTTTCTACCCCAGGAAAAAGACACTCCCTGTCTACTCTATCTCTGCCTCTCATAATCATACAAATCTCCATCAGATCTCCCGTCAGCCTCTGTCACTCCAGATAAAACAACCCAAGTTTATCCAGCCTCTTATGATAGCACATGCCCTCTAAACCAGGCAGCATCATGGTAAATCTCTTCTGCACCCTTCCTATAGTGGGGCAACCAGAACTGTAGGTACTCTTGTGTGAGATTCTGTAACAAGACTGTATATGGCATTTGCCTGGCGACTGAAAGTCGAATTTGGCAAGCAATTAAGGTTCCCTGACCATTACATTGTCATCCCTGAGGCCTGACGTGGTCATTCTGTCAGAAACCTCGAAGTAGGTGGTCACGGTAGAACTGACAGTTCCTTGGGAAAACTGACCATAAGAAAGCCAAATGCCAGGAGCCACTAAAGCAGTGCCAGAGATGGGGGAGGGCACAATGTGAGCCTTCAGAGGTGGGCATAGAGATTCTTCTGGCTGCTCACTCTGCATAATCTATTCTCTCCTCGATAGCATGGGGGCTGCAAAGAAAAGTGCCACCAGCACCGTCACATGGATCAAGAGGTGCGACCAATGGACCAGTGCTGCTGGGACACAAGCCGGGACCTGATCAACCCTGACTAGGTTGCCTGGGCAAGATTGTCTGATGTTGAAAGACCCGAAACACCCTACAACCCCAGGTTGCACCATTAATGATTTGTCCCAGTGCCTTCTAGGATGCATCTCAGCATCAGTGCAATCAAACTTTTTCAACTGAGGTTGGGTGGGGCTACAACTAGAGGTCATGGATTAAGTGTGAAAGGTGAAAAATTTAAGGGAGCATGACTAGAAACTTCTTCATTCAGAGGGTGGTGAGAGTGTGGAACGAGCTGCCAGCACAAGTGGTGGATGTGAGCTCGATTTCAATGTTTAAGAGAAGTTTGGATAGGGACATGGATGATAGGGGTATGAATGGCTATGGTCCCGGTGCAGGTTGGTGGGAGTAGGCAGTTTAAATGGTTCAGCATGAACTAGGTGGGCTGAAGGGCCTGTTTCTGTGCTATGATTCTTACCTGTCGGGAATTCAATCAGTATCCTTTTTACTGACATTCCAGAGTATCGGCCTTTGGCTGAGTAACTTAAAACTAGTATTTTTAAAAAAACTAAAGGACATGATTCATTGATAAATGCTTACCAACAACAGCAACTTATCAGCTTCACCTCCTTTAAGTGTAAGCAATTTTTTGCATTGGGGAAGGACCATGATGGGCTGAATGGTCTAATTTTCTCCACTATCTTCTGGTGTTATGGAGAATGGTCATTTGTCATATACTGTGTCGTATGGCATGGGTTATCAAGGTCTCTCCATGACTGTGATTTTTTTCTACAGAAGTGGTTCGCCACTGCCTTCTTCTGGGGCAGTGTCTTTGCAAGACAGGTGACCCCAGCCATTATCAATACTCTCCAGATGTTGTCTGACTGGTGTCAGTGGACGCATAACTAGGACTTGTGATACGCACCACCTGCTCATACGGCCATCCACCACTTGCTCCAATGGCTTCATGTGACCCTGATCGGGGAAGGGGTGCTTTGCCCAAGGGTGACCTGTAGGCTAGTGAAGGGAAGGAGCGCATTACACCTCCTTTGGTAGAGATATATCTCCACCCTGCCACCCACATGGAGGACGTCTAGGTTAATTCAATTTTAACCAAGCAAAACTCATGTAGCTGAACACAAGCTGTGTGTGGACTTCACAGCTCCCTGAAAGTGGCTACACAAGTTACTTGGATGGTCAAGGACGTGTATGGCATGCTTGCCTAGTTCAGGAGTTCAAGAGATCAAGAGTCCAGAAGTCACTTTGCAGTTTT
Organism: Mobula birostris; assembly: GCF_030028105.1. Classification (NCBI taxonomy): domain Eukaryota; kingdom Metazoa; phylum Chordata; class Chondrichthyes; order Myliobatiformes; family Myliobatidae; genus Mobula; species Mobula birostris. Next base: position 107,081,929 of record NC_092381.1, read on the forward strand.
ATGAAACTCAAGTTAGGCTACATCTGGAGCATTGCATATAGTTCTGGTTGCCACATTATAGGAAGGATGTCAAGGGTGCAAAAGAGGCTTACCAAGATGCTGCCTGGATTAGGGGGCATGTGCTGTGTGAACTTGGATTTTTTCCCTCAGGAGCAGCAGAGGCTGGGGGAACATCTGATAGAGGTTTATAAGATTATGACAGGCAGAGATAGACAGCCAATATCTTTTTCCTGGAGTTGAAATGCCTGATACCAGAGAGTGTGCATTTAAAGTGAGATGGGGTAAATTCAAAGCTAAACACGAGAAAGTCTGCAGATTCTGGAAATCCAGAGCAACACACACAAAATGCTGGAGGAACTCAGTAGGTCAGGCAGCATCTATGGAAATGAATAAACAGTCGAAGCTCTGGGCCAAGACCCTTCCTCAGGAAGGGGGAAAAGTGCCAGAATAAACGGTGGGGGGGAGGGGAAGGAGGCTAGCTGGAAGGTGATAGGTGGGAAAGGTGAAGGAGGAATCTGATAGGAGAGGAGAGTGGACCATGGCAGAAAGGGAAGGATGAGGGGACCCAAGGGAAAGTGATAGGCAGGTGAGAAGTAAAAGCTCAGAGTGGGGAATAGAGGATGTAGGGGGTAGGAATTAGTTCAAGTATTTTTAACACAGATTTCTGGGTGTCTAGAATACACTGCTTGGGGTAGTAGTGAAGGCATATATGATACAGGTATTCAATCAGTTCTCAGATAGGTAGTAAATAGAAGGATAGGGACATTGCACTCAACGTCAGTAAGACGAAAGAGTTGATTGCGGACTTCAGGAAGAGTAAGATGAAGGAACAAATACCAATCTTCATAGAGGGATCAGAAATGGAGAGAATGAGCAGTTTCAAGATCTCTGAAGACCTAACCTGGTCCCAACATATTGATGAAGTTATAAAGCAAACAGCACAATGCAGCGACTATACTTCATTAGGAGTTTGAAGAGATTTGGTATGTCAACAAATACACTCAAAATCTTCTATAGATGTATCGTGGGGAACATTCTGACAGGCTGCATCACTATCTGGTATGGGGGTGGGGGAGGGAACGGGACCAAAAGAAACTGCAGAGGGTTGTAAATTCAGTCAGCTCCATCTTGGGTACTTGCCTACAAAGTACCCAGGACATCTTCAAGGAGCAGTGTCTCAGAAAGGCAGCGTCCATTGTTAAGGACCTCCAGCACCCAGGCCATGCCCTTTTCTCACTGTTACCATCAGGTAGGAGGTACAGAAGCCTGAAGGCACACACTCAGCAATTCAGGAACAGCTTCTTCCCCTCGGCCATCCAATCCAATTCCTAAATGGACATTGAACCCGTGAACACTACCTCACTATTTTATATTATTTGTTTGTTGTACAAATTTTTAATCTATTCAATATACTTATATTGTAATTGATTTATTTATTTACTTATTATTTTTTTCCTTCTTCTTCTATATGAATGTTCTGCATTGAACTGCAGCTGTTGTTAACAAATTTCACAACACATGCTGGTAATAATAAACCTGATTCTGATTCTGACATTATGTAGGCAGAAGGGATTGGTTTAGTTGGGCAGTTCATTAATAATTTAATTAGTTTGGTACAGCCAAAGGACTTGTTCCTTTGCATTACTATTCAATGTTCTAAATGTTCTGAGACTCTGATTCACAGTTGAAGATACTCCAGCAAGGTGAAATATTAAGTGTGAAAATGTCCATCTTGGAGGACGAAATGATAGACCACACAGTCGAAATGGGGGAAGTGGTAAATTTCTGAGATGCAGAGGGTTCTGGTTGTTCTAATACACGATTCACAGCAAGCAGTTAGGAATACCAACTGCTGTATGAAGCTGGGCAAAGTCAATAAAAGGCAATGAGGTTATATGTTGGTTCTATAGGACATTGGTGAGAACATATCTGAGTCCTTACTGTCTATAATCCTCCAAGAGGACAACCTTGTCGTAGAGTTTGATGGCTTGCCTCAATGAACCGGAGAACAATGTTGGCTGGTCAGGGCCTTGTACTTTGACTCTTGGTATGGTCAACCATGTCAAACAGTTCAAAGGGTAGAGGCCAGACTAAAAGTAGTCCAACGATCCTCCAGGTTCAGGGCTTCAGCTCAGGGCTAACAACCCTGACTGGTAAACCAAAACTGTTACAGAAACAGCAATGAAGAATCCTTCTATACAGACAGACATGGAGGGTCTTCACTGCGGCCCTAAATGCCAGCAGGGTAACGGGCGGTAAGTAAGGATTGGATACTAGTCTCCCTAGCGAAGGAAAGGTGTTAAACCTTGGAAGGCAGTTCAGAGGAGATTTATAGATTGGATATGTAAATTGTCTTTAAAGGAAAAATTGAAGAGATTAAATCTGTACCTCCCCAAAGACATGGTGGTAGCTACTGTAAATTACCCATTTGTGGCAAGAGTCAGAGTTATACTGCTGAGAAACAGGCCCCTCAGCCCAGCTCATCTATATTGACCAAGATGTCTATCTCTATTAATTCCTTTTGCCTGCATTTAGCCAATTGTCTAAACCTTTCCTATCCACGCTCCTGTTCAAATGTAAATGTGCCTGCCTCTACCACTACATCTAGCAGCTCATTTCATTTACCCTCTGTATGAAAAGCGTATCCCTCAGGTCCCCTTTCAATCTCTCTCACCTAGTTTTAGACTCTCCCACCTGGGAATAGAAAGACTGCAACCATCTACCTCATCAGTGCCCCTCGGCATTTTATAAAAATTTCCAGGTTCAAGATTGTTTAGTGTCATTTCCAGTACACAAGTGTAAAGGAGGATGAAATAATTGTTACGCCGAGTCCAATGCAGCACAAAAAAAATAAAAAACACAATAATAATAAAAAGACAATAAATAGATAAAATAGCTTACACACACACACACACACAAATAAATATATTAACTGTATTTTCACAAAGTGATCCCAGGCACAGGAGTCTCTCTCTCTCTCTGTTGTGCCTGTTACACCACTGGTATTTAGGGCAGCAATGAAGGTCCTCTATCTCTGGCAGTGTTCAGGGCTTCCTCTCGGTTTTCACTCCTGTCAGCCATACAAGTCCTGGGTGGAGACTCAGGAATACCGTCACACTCAGATGTAGAAGGATTCTTCATTGCTGTTTCCGGAACAGCTTTGTTTTTACCAGTCAGGGTTGTTAGCCTTGAGCTGAACACCCGAACCAGTGGACAACTCTTAATATCCCCTCTATCCTTTGACCTGTTTGGCATGGGTGACTCTACCAGATACTAAGTAGTCTTAACAAGTTGGTGATTCCTCTTAGGAGAGAATCAGAACAAGGTGTCATTGTTTAAAATTAACAAGTTGTCTATTTCACAGAGCTGAGTTTCAGATTTTCTCTAAGGGAAATGCCAGGCTTTGGAACTCTTCCCCAGTGGCAGATGGGTTCTTGGAAGGAAAGAAGTGAAAGGTTACCACTGGTAAACTAATGCAGAGCGTAGGCTACAGTCATATGAGCCATTATGTTAATCAATAGTGGAATAAGATGTGCTGGCATTGGAGAAGGTCCAGAGGGGGTTCACGAGAATAATTACAGGAATGGAAGAGTTAACATATGATTTGCGTTTGATAGCTCCAGGCCTTTACTCCCTGCAGTTTAGAAGAATGAGGGCAGATCTCATTGAAACCTATTGAATGTTGAAAGGTCTGAACAGAATGGATAAGTAGAGGATGTTTTCTATTATGAGAATATCTAAGACCAGAGGGCACAGCCTCAAAATACAAGGACATCCCTTTAGAACAGAGGTGAGAAGAAATTTATTTCGCCAGAGCATGGTGAATCCATGGAATTCATTGCAACAGGCAGCTGTGGGGGCCAAGTCATTGGGTATATTTAAAGCGGAGGTCAATAAGTCCTTGATTAATCAGAGTGTCAAAGGTTATAAGGAGAAGGCAGAGAAATAGGGTTGAAAGGGATAATAAATCAGCCATGATGGTATGACGGAGCAGACTCGATGGGCCAAATGGCCTAATTCTGCTCCTATATCTTGTCGTCTTAATAAGATTGAGGGACCAAGTGATCTACTCCTGTTTATAATGTATGTTCAAATCCATACCTTTCCTGTTGAGCCCTGTGAGGGGAATGTTGTACATTTTAACAAGATCATCTCCCGTTCTTCTAAAGATGCACAAAATATAGAACATACAGCAGTTTAGCACAGTGCAGGCCTTTCGATCCACAATACTGTGCTGACCTTATAACTTACTCTAAGATCAATCTAACCCTTCCCTCCCACATCTCTCTCCATTTTTCTATCATCCATGTACCTGTCAGGTCCTGCTATCTTAGATCTTTTTGGAACTTTGCTTGTGTGTGCGTGTGTGTGTGTGCATGTGTGGTTGTGTGCGTGCATATGTATGTGCATGTGTTTATGTGTATGTGTGAGTGTGTGTGTACATGCAAGTGTTTGCGTGTGGGTTTGTGTGTATGTGTGTGCATGTCTGCATGCACGTGTATGTTTATGTGTATGTGTGTGCATATCTGAGTGTGCATGTTTATGAGCACGTGTGTACGCACATGTGCTGGTGCAAACACTGCTTCTCTCACAGGATAACATGACTAATGTCTCAAACATCAAAGTTAAAATACATCCTATAGGGATAACTTCAGCTGATGCAGGAAGAATGAAAAAGCGTATTTAGTGTCATTCAGTGCAGATACAGAATGTGTATTTTGCTTAGAACTAACTTGAATTCCTAAATTAAGCAATGTTCACATACAAATGGTCTTGTCTCTTAAAGGCTTTACTGCAGATGCTGCAGATATGCCGGCGTTCGTGACTATGCGTCAGGTAGTGTTTGCTCAGGGCACTAGCGCTGCTGAATGACTTCCCACACTGGCTGCACTCCTTGATAACAAAGCAGAGAAAATAAGTTGTTACTCAAACTGAAAATTTCAATTATAACATTTCATTCAAACAAACATTTCTGTTTCCTAGCGAGGGATTAAAGACATTAGCTTTATGTGTCACACGTACTTCAAAACATACTGTGAAATGCATAATTCTGCGCCACAAATTTTCGATGTGCTGAGGGCACCCTGCAAGTATTGCTGCGCTGCCCACTTCAACACAGCACACCCATAACTTACTGATACTAACCTGTATGTCTTTTTGGACTAGGGGAGGAAACCCACACGGTCACAGGGAGGACATACAAAGTCATTACAGACAGCGGCGAGAATTGAGTCAAGAACTTCCATTTGCTGGTGCTACAAAGCGTTATGATAACTACTACGCTACCGTACGGTCCTTTATCAGTCATCATCATCATCGTGTACCGTGTCGTATGACGTGGGTGACCATGATCTCCAGGACCATGATTGTTCTTGGCAAATTTTTCTACAGAAGTGGTTTGCCTCTACAAGTTGGGTGATCCCCAGCCATTGTCAATATTCTTCAGAGATTGTCTGCCTGGCATTGGTGGTCACACAGCCAGGACTTGTGATATGAACCAGCTGCTCATACGACCATCCAACACCTGCTCCCATGGCTTCACGTGACCTGATCCGGGGGGGGTGGGGGGGGATGGAGAAGGGGGCTAGGCAGATGCTACATCTTGCCCAAGCGAAGGGATGAGCGCCTTACAATTCCTTTGGTAGAGACGTATCTCCACCCCGTCACCCACCTTTATTAGCAGGGATTAATGGAACCTAGATGGCTTCACGTGACCTGATCCGGGGGTTGGGGGGGGGATGGAGAAGGGGGCTAGGCAGATGCTACATCTTGCCCAAGCGAAGGGATGAGCGCCTTACAATTCCTTTGGTAAAGACGTATCTCCACCCCGTCACCCACCTTTATTAGCAGGGATTAATGGTACCTAGATGCCGTACTCTGAGAACATTTCTTTTATGGTACATGCTGAATTATAAAGGCGGGTAGAGACTCAGCCAGCTTCATGGTGGGTGCAAGCCCCTCACCGTCAAGGGGATCTTCAAGAGGCAATGCCTCAAGACAGCAGTATACATCACCAAGAACCCTCTCCATCCAGGACATGCCTTCTTCTAGTGACAACCATTAGGGAGGTGGTACAGGAGCCTGCAGACCCACAATCAGTAATTCAGAAACTGCTTCTGCCCCTCCGCCATCAGATTTCTGAATGGTCCATGAACTTATGAATTTTTATTTGGCAATATTTATTTATTTTTGAATAATTTTCAGCAAGCTTTTGTCTTGCATTTAACTGCTGCTGCTAGTGAGAATAAATTAGAAGTGGTAGGAGCTAGAGAAGATGGTGAGTTTTATTGGAGGCTCAGCGAAGCGACGCAAAGATTGTAACATCAAAAACAGCGAGCTGCTGGTCTTCTGCTCTCATTTGTTGTAGGACTGTTATCTCACTCTCTCCCCCTCACTAGTGAGACAGCCTGTCTGAGATGTCGAAGTGTTGGGATGAAGAGTGTTTTTTATGGATTCTACAAACCCCATTTCCAGAAAAGTTGGGATATTTTCCAAAATGCAATAAAAACAAAAATCTGTGATACGTTAATTCACGTGAATCTTTATTTAACTGACAAAAGTACAAAGAAAAGATTTTCAATAGTTTTACTGACCAACTTAATTGTATTTTGTAAACATACACAAATTTAGAATTTGATGGCTGCAACACACTCAACAAAAGTTGGGACAGAGGCATGTTTACCATTGTGTTACATCACCTTTCCTTTTAATAACACTTTTTAATCGTTTTGGAACTGAGGATACTAATTGTAGTAGATTTGCAATTGGAAATTTTGTCTATTCTTGCTTGATATAAGACTTCAGCTGCTCAACAGTCCGTGGTCTCCGTTGTCTGATTCTCCTCTTCATGATGCGCCATACATTTTCAATAGGAGATAGATCTGGACTGGCAGCAGGCCAGTCAAGCACACGCACTCTGTGTCAACAAAGCCACGCTGTTGTAGCCCGTGCAGAATGTGGTCTGGCATTGTCCTGCTGAAATAAGCATGGGCGTCCCAGGAAGAGATGTCGCCTTGATGGCAACATACGTCTCTCTAAAATCCCAATAATACGCCTCAGAGTCAATGGTACCTTCACATACATACAACTCACCCATGCCGTGGGCACTGATGCACCCCCATACCATCACAGATGCTGGCTTTTGCACCTTTTGCTGATAACAATCTGGATGGTCGTTTTTATCTTTGGCATGGAGAACTCGAGGTCCATTTTTTCTGAAAACTAGCTGAAATGTGGACTCATCTGACCACAGCACACAGTTCCACAGTCTTTCGGTCCATCTGAGATGAGCTCGGGCCCAGAGAACTCGCCAGCGTTTCTGCATAGAGTTGATGTATGGCTTCCTCCTTGCGTAATACAGTTTCAAGTTGCATTTCTGGATGCAGCGATGGACTGTGTTGAGTGACAATGGTTTTCCAAAGTACTCCCGAGCCCAGCTGGCTATAATTGTCACAGTAGCATGACGGTTTCTTGGGCAGTGCCGCCTGAGGGCTCGAAGATCACGTGCATTCAACAGTGGTTTCCGACCTTGCCCTTTATGCACTGAGATGTCTCTGAATTCTCTGAATCTTTTCACAATATTATGTAATGTTGATGTTGAAAGACCTAAATTCTCTGCAATCTTGCGTTGAGAAATGTTCCTTTTGAACTGACTAACAATTCTCTCACGAAATTTGGCACAAAGGGGTGAGCCACGACCCATCCTTGCTTGCAAAGACTGAGCCTTTGATGGACGCTACTTTTATACCCAGTCATGATACCTCACCCACTACCAATTAGCCTGCTTAATGTGGAGTCTTCCAAACCGGTGTTACTTGAATATTCTGTGCACTTTTCAATCCTATTTTAACTCTGTCCCAACTTTTGTTGAGTGTGTTGCAGCCATCAAATTCTAAATTTGTGTATATTTACAAAATACAATTAAGTTGGTCAGTAAAACTATTGAAAATCTTTTCTTTGTATTTTTGTCAGTTAAATAAAGGTCAACGTGAATTAACATATCACAGATTTTTGTTTTTATTGCATTTTGGAAAATATCCCAACTTTTCTGGAAATGGGGTTTGTAGATCATGGTCTCTTTGGGGGCTTTGCTATTGCTTGCATGGGGGGAGGTTGTCAGTGTTTTTGCTGGAGCAAGTGGTGGGGTCAGGGGAAGGGGAGGGCCGATTCTTTTGCTGCTGCTTGTGCATGGGAGGGGGAGGGGAGGGTTCTGGGGTTCTAATGTTTTTCTGTCATTTTTCTTTGGGTTGTTTTTCTGTTTCGTGGATTTCTATGAAGAGTAAGAACTGTACATTGTATACAAGGTTATATATTGAAAACATTCTCTGATGTTAGGTTGAGCCATTGATTCTGAATCCTTATCTCTCTCTGGATTATTTATTATGTTAGGGATGTATCTAAATTGTATCTAATTTTAGTTTTTCTGCAAAGAAATTAGTACATGCTCATGCAGTGTATTTACTTTTGAAAGTTTATCAGAGAAAAGACAAAGGTCTATCGTGTCACTCTGGATTCTAAAAGTTGAGAAGATTTCTCATTCTGGTAGGCTGCCAGGGTGGTGTAACAGTCAGTGTGATTACCTTACAAACCACTGATACCAATTGGGGTTCGATTCCTGCTGCAGCCTGTAAGGAGTCTGTACGCTCTCTCCTGACCACATGGGTTTCCTTTAGATGCTCCGGTTTCCTCACACTTTCCAAAGACATACAGGTTAGTAAGGGTTAGGGTTAGAGAGTTGTGGCCATTCTATGTTAGCACCAGAAGTGTGGCGACACTTGCTGGCTGCTCCCAGTACAGTCCTCACTGATCTGATTTGACACAACGATGCAGATCATTGCATGTTTCAATGTACATGTGACAAAAAGAGCTAATCTCTAACCAAATCTCAAGGTCAAACTACAAAACAAGAAGAAGCTTCTGATTGGTTTTCTTACAAATTCAGCTAGTCAAGCATACTCTGGATTACAGACTGCCTGACATAGAATTTTACAGTAACATTTGATCAGTCCTTATCAGGGGAAATCAGAGGTGAAGAGGATCAGCAATTTTAAATTCTTCAGTGTTATCATTTCAGAGGACCCGTCCTGGGCCCAATTAGTAAGTGCAATTATGAAGAAAGCACGGCCCTTATCCCATGCTAAAATTGATCAAACCTTGGGTCTTCTGCACTCTCGGTGATGGGCCTGCTGCCTCATCTCGGTTCCGCACATCAAATTACCTCCAAGTTTAAAGGGAAGTTACAGACTACTGCTTGTGATGATCATTTGACAGAAAAAGAGTGATTAGCAAAGTATGAACAGTAGTTGTCTTCATTGTTTCATTAGCCATCAGCCAGAAGTCGCTGAGATTAACCAGCACCATCTTAAATCCGTACGTAACTCTCGGTTCGGCTAGCAGTTTAATCTAGGGGAAGACAGCCTCCGGCCCAGCCAAACTTAAGAAATCTTGTTTGGGTGGATGCTGCATGCTGTGTCCCCTGTTACAAATCAGTACTATGAAATAACAAACAGCACACAATATGCGATTAAACGATTGAGATTTATAATTCTTAATTTGAGTATATGGTTAGTAAAGAAACAAAAAAAAAGAAAAGGGCCAATTCTCATGAAACAGTCTATTGCGCAACGTTGGAGCTCACAGTGTCGTCCATTTGTTCCCCATCGACCTCCTCCTCAAACCCTTGCTCCCAGTCCAGCGGTCTACCAACTCTCTCCATTCGCGTCTTCTCTCATCTTTCCCCAACAAAAGACCACAAAATCCCTGCTCCCAGACCCACAAGAAAGAACAACATCTCTCTCATTGGATAGCAAATATTCCAAAGCCCGTTATCTTTAGTCATAACCTAAACATTGCTGCTACAGAGAAACTGTTATGTTAGCAGTGAAACATTACAGAGAGGCTATTACATTAGCAGTGAAACCTTACAGCGTGTTACACCCTCCCCCCACCAAATTTAGTCATGTCCTCATGATGTTGAGATAATTCGCCAACCCTTCCTGCAAAACACAAAGCCCAATCCAGGTGTAAAAGGCAATGACATAGCTCCTCAAAATGGTACGGGTCACACTCTGTTCCCCTGGTGCTACATAGGCCAGCCTAGCTGGTGGTCTCCCAATTCTCTGAGACCTCCGTACCCCCTCACCGAACTCTTCAGGTTCAAACACTACTGGAGATACTTCCGGTCTACCTGGCAAGGCCTCCCCCGACCTATCACTCATGCCTGCCTGCAACTCAGATCCCTCTGCCCTATGGCCAAGCCCTGCTTCATCCCTTGCAGGGTCCCAATGCAACCCAGGCTGTCCGCAGATAGCCCCCCACCCCCGCACACTTCACCTGACTCAGCGAAAGAAGGGCTGGAAGTCTCCTCCTCAATCAATGGGGAGTTAGCAAAAGGCAGCATTTACCACATATCCAGGCCCTCATCCTTCGAATCAGTATCCCTCTCAGGGGTGAGGGCCAGCCTAAACTCTCCGGCTGTGGGCCCTGTAGTCGCTCCACATACCCACAGAGTCCTCTTACTAGGTGTAGATTCCTAGTAGGGCTCTAGGTCATGTCCCAGGGGCATCAGGTGGTTCCAATGGAGAATCTTGACAGGCCCATTCCCATCCTCTGGTTTCACCCAGAAAACTGGTAGGTTTGGCATCTGACTCTCCACCACATAGAGTTTAGCTGCTCAGCGGGCCGCCAACTTATGTTTCCCAGGTAGCCCCAAAGTCCTTATGAGGATCCGGTCTCCCGGCAGGAGTTGGGAGAACCTCACCTTTTGACCATACCTCCTCTTATTTCCTTAATTCTGCTTGGCAGCCGCGACCCCAGCTAATTCATAAACCCTCTTCAGCTCTCTCCTCATGTCAGACACATACTTCGGATAAGTCTTCGGTGGTAAGTCGCCCTCGTCAGTCCCAAAACAAAGGTCAATGGGTAATCACGCCTCACACCCAAACATCAGATAGTATGGCCAGTACCCAGTAGCTCCATTTCGGGTACAGTTGTAACTGTGGACCAGATGTCTAATATCTTGACTCCACCTGCTCTTCTTGCTGATCTCCAAGGTCCCGAGCATGTCTAACAAGGTCCGATTAAACCTCTTGGGCTGGGTAGGGTGTGGTCCTCAACTTCTCGACTCCAAGCATGCCCAGTAACTCATGGATGAGTCTGCTCTCGAAATCCCATTCCTGATCATTATGTATCTGGCTGGGAAGACCATAATAAACAAAACACTTCTCCCATAACACTTGGCCACCGTGGACACCCTCTGGTCCTTGGTAGGAAAAGCCTGTGTGAATCTGGTGTAGTGGTCAATGATGACTAAGACATTTGCCATGTTGCTGGCATCGGGTTCTATTGACTGGAAAGCCACACACACCAGGTCCAGAAGCCCCGCATTCTGCAAGTGGGACAAGGGAGTTGCCCCTGTAGGCAGCGTCTTCCACCGTATGCATCGAATGCACAACTTGCAGTATTCTTCGACCTCCGACTTCATTAGAGGCCAGTAAAGTCAGTCTCTGAGCAGTCCATAGGTCTTTTTGAGCCCAAGCGTCCAGAATTATCATGAAGTGACTTCAATGCAATCCTCCAATACTTCTCCGGCAGAACCAGCCGGCAACGCCAAGATCGGTCCGTGGTAATGTGACCTGGTATGAGATCTGGTTCCGCAACTCCAACCAAGGCCATTCTCTCAGTAATGGAGGCACCGCCACATGTTTTGTCTTCTCTGCCTGAGCCATATCTCCCTTTTCAACCGCTGGCCAAACAGTACCAATGCCTGGGTCATCTCGCTGAGCAGCTGCCACTTCTTCAGAACTCAATTCCGGCAGCTGATTTATCTTCAGAGCAGTCAGGTTACAGTAAACTTAGGGAATGGCGTCATCAGAAGCTCCCAATTGATCCACTGCTCGATCCTGTCCCTCCTTTTCCTCTGCCTTCACGGTGATGGTGAACTGACACGTGGCCTTCACCTACGGGGCAGGAATGCTCTCCCACCCCTCGTCCCTATCCAGTCGTCATGTGCCCGTCGGGACAAAGCATCAGCATCAGTGTTCCTGCTTCCCGGCCGGTACTTCAGGCTGAAATCATAGGCAGACAATGACTGATGGCCTATGGCATCCAGTTTCGTCAAGGTCAGGATATAAATTAGGGGGTTGTTGTCCGTCCTCACCAAAAACTTGGCCCCATAGAGGTAGTCACTCAGCTTATCCACCACCGACCATTTCAACGCCAGAAATTCTAACTTGTGCGTGAGATAGATTTTTCGGAGGGCAACAGACTCCGGCTGACAAACACAACAGATTTCAACCTGGTGCCCTGATCCTGATACAAGACAACCCCTAAGCCCCCTCGGCTGGCATCTGTAATTGGAGATCCGCAAAAGCCAGCACCTGTGCCTGGGTCAGCAGCTCCTTCAGTGACTGAAAGGACTCCTCACATTTTGCATCCCACCCTGGTACAAAGGGCTCCAACAGGCTAAGATACTCTCCACCTTCCTGTCCTTTCTCCCCCCATCCTTTCTTTCCCAAGGGAGGGTAACCAGACAGAAGCTGATTCAACGAGTGACTCACTTTCGCATAGGCTTTCACGAACCTCCAATGGCAACCACAGAACCTGAGGAACGAGCGCAGAGTGCTCACAGTCTGGGGTTTTGGCCAAGTGGTCACTGCCTCTATCTTAGCTGGATCAGTAGCTACTCCATCCCATGAGACTATGTGTCCAACATTGCTAACAGGCATTTGGCAGAACTGGCACTTGTCCAGGGGAAGTTTTAACTCTGCAGCTTTCAGGCAGCCCAGCACCTTCAACAGCCTCGCTTCATGTTCTTCCAAAGTGGATCCAAACACTATGAGTCATCCAGATACACCAATAAGCAAGTTCATATCCCCCACCGTCTTTTCCATGACCTCCATGACCCGATGGAAGGTTGCAGGGGCTCCCGATATACCCTGGGGCATTCTTTCGAACTGAAAAAATCCCAGGGGACATATAAATGCCGTCTTCTCTTTGTCGGCCTCACTCATGGGGATCTGGTAGTATCCACTCCTCAAGTCCAGCACACTGAACCACCTTGCACCACTCAGGCAGGCCGGTGCATCTTCAATCCTCGGGACCATATACTGGTCAGGGACGGTGCGCCTGTTCAGAGTCCTATAGTTCACACACATCCATACCTTCCCATTCTTTGGAGGTGCATAGGGGCTTCAGGACTCAGTGATGATCCCACATCAAACTTGTCAGTGGAAAAGATACCTTCCAGCTTCAACATCTTCTCTATCAACCGCCTCTTCCAAACTGCAGGAACCGGGGAGTCCCCAAAGTTGAATGACTCAGCAGTCAACTTTTCCCCTTTCTCCCCAGCTTGTCTCACAGGGACAGTAGACATTACCATCACTGGGAACAAATGCACCAGGGGCATCCCCTGCTTGAAGGTAACCTCACTCTCTGGGGTGTTCCTGACAATCACTGTCATCCTGCTCGCCTGTACAACCGAGGCTTCTGATATTCCAGCCTCACCAGTACCCCAGTAGGAAATCCCGATTTCCCCTCATGGTCTTCCAGAGTGTCCACTAAGAGGGCCTCACCCTCAGGCACTCCAGGAAATTTGGGGATCCCCATCACTCTCGCTACTTCCTCAGGCCATGCTACCATTGGCTTCAACTGTGTGAACCACACAGTCCGTTGTCTAAATTTGGAATCTGGCCCAATGCAGCCACACACTTCCTCAACAGCTAGAAACACCAGGTACACGGACAATGTTCCCAGAAAGCTCTCGCCAGCCTTCTCCTTGCAGGTCCCCATGAGCCTCCTCACAAGAGGGGTGTTGGTCCCCACCAGAATTGAAATGCCACCCTTCTCGGTGGGGTCCGGACAAACCAAAACTAATGTATTAAGGACCTCAGACACTCCCACATTGGCATCCGAGAACTCCAACTTCATTGACAAAGAACCGTCGTACGGATAATCACTAACACTAAGCCCCTAGATCTCCAATGCCCTGAATGGGGTCAATGGTAAATGCTTCAGATACAGGTTGTAAAATAAATGGTACAACAACATAGCCTGCATCCCAGTGTTGAGTATGGCTTTAGCATAAGTACCCTCTATCCATAGTGACACACTGAGCATGGTCCCACCAAGTCTTCATGAATTGGGCTTTCACTTTCGGGGGTTCCTTGGCATATTGCTGGGAATGTGTTCCCCCAGAGACACCAAGCCGTTCCCTCACTGGGTCTCCTCTAAGTTTTCTGTCTGCTTAGGTACCTGGGGGCTCACTCTCCTTCTGGTGTGACACCTGCTGCCAGCAGCCCTTCACATTGTTCGTCCCTTTAGGGAATCTGCTCCCCACCATCAGCTCCATCATATGAGGGGGTCACACCTGCTGATAACAGCCGAGACATCTCCGTTCTCAATTCTACGACAATCTCCTCTAGCACTCCACTGGTAGGCTATCTGTGGTCACTTCACCGAGGGGACCACTACTGAGGACCTCCCGTGCCTCTGATACATTCTCTCTTCCCATACCCATCTCAACAAAAGATCTTACTAGACTGTCGGAGACCCCAAGCAATCGGGTCTTGGGTCTGGGTGCCCCTGGCTATCAGGTCCATTCTTAACTGATCCACAACAGCTGCCTGAATGACCCCTCTGCACCACAAGCAACTTAGCTATGTCTCTAACAGAAAAATATAAGCAGAAAGCTTCTCCCCCTTCTCCTGACGCATGTTCTGAAACCCCACCATGAGCCCCATTGGGCTTCCTGTCGGGTCAAAAGCACTGTCCAGTGCTTGCATGTAATTGACAGCTGTCGCTACGGGATACCGCAACCTGACAGCTCTCACAACATCAGCGGCTCGCCCACTCAAACTCTCAACCAATCTCTGTCGCTTTACATCATCAGAGGACTGCCACTCATCTGACGACTGAGAGGTCTGCTCCACTCAAGCCTCATACTCCTCTTCCCCTTTAGGGGTGGGCATTACTCCAGAGAGTAGGCAGAGCTTACTATAGCTGGGACTTTGAACCTGGGCATTTTTCCATTTACTCGCCAGAGAGGTAAGGGCGGATACTAACTCAAAATTCTCATTCTTCACTGGGGGACGTGGACTAATCAGATATTCCAAATCTGACCACTCCTTCCTCTCACTCCTCAGAAACAACAGAACGCTGTCTTTGAAATCTCCGCCCCCAGCTACCGCTACGTCTGTGCTGGTCTGCATTAAAACGAGAGCTGTGCCCACCATTTTATCAAACTTCCGCCCAGCAATCACAACTTTAACAGTACTTAAAAGGCGAATTAACAATTCATCCGGAGTATGAATATCTGCCCCACTAGTTCAACGCTCAGGGTAATCACACAATGAAATCAATCCCGGACGAGCCCCCACAATTGTAACTCTCCGTTCGGCTAGCGGCCTAATCTAGGGGAAGACAGTCTCCGACCCCGACAAACTTAAGAAATCTTGTTTGGGTGGATGCTGCATGATGTGTCCCATTACAAATCAGTACCACGAAATAAAAAACAGTACACAATATGCGATTAAACATTGAGTTTTATAATTCTTAATTTGACTATATGGTTAGTAAAGAAACAAAAAAAAGGGCCCATTCTCATGAAACAGTCTAATGCGCAACATTGGAGCTCACGGTTCCATTCATTTGTTTCCCATCAACCTCCTCCAAGCATAGCTGACCCTCAGATCCCCATTCCGTCCAACGGTCTACCAACTCTCTCCATTCACGTCTTCTCTCCTCATCTTTCCCCGACAAAAGACCGTGAAATCCCTACTCCCAGACCCACAAGAAAGAACAACATCCCTCTCATTGGATAGCACACATTCCAAAGCCCCATTATTGCTAGTCATAACCCAAACATTGCTGCTACAGAGAAACCATTACCGTAGGACTGAAACATTACAGAGGGGCCATTACATTAGCGGTGAAACCTTATAGCGCGTTACAGGTACATGTGACAAATAATAAACCAATTTGTACTGAGTTTTCAAACCACATGTACTGGGATAACCGGTCCTACATGCTAACCTGGAACACTTGTTGTGGAGAATGCCTTGTGGACAGACGCCTTCTTTTCTGTAGACCTCCACATTTCCTTTCACTTTTTGCAGTACTTTTCTCAGGAGTGCTTTTCTGTGGGAGGGGACTAATACCTATGAAATATTGGTAAAAAAATACCTGTAAAATTTTCAGTTTATTTCAGTTGAGAAGTGCTTTTAAATGTATAAGCCCAGCACACACTAGTCAGTTTGTGTGGTGCTGAATACTCTGAGTTTCATTATGTATTTCTTGCATCGAAAAGTCCTTTATCACCTGGCTTAATTGTCAGACATGGTATCTTAGGGCTGAACTTTGCACTGTCAGGCTGTGTCACTTTATTTAATCAGATGGAAAGTCTGATGACATCCAAGCCTGAGATGCAACCAAGAGTACAGTTTTGCGCAAGTATATACAGATTATATCTATATATATATATATATATATATATATATATATATATATAGCTACAGTACTCTGCAAAAGTCTTGGTATTCTAGCTATATATATATAAAAAACAAATTTCATGACAGATGTGAGTGATGATAAACCTGATTCTGATATGGATCTCAATTGTGGACTGAGAGTGGGAAGGGGACAGGGAGAGGGGAATCATGGTTAGGAAAAGGAGAAGGGAGAGGGGAGGGAGCAGGAAGCACCAGAGAGACATTCTGTAATGATCAATAAACCAATTGTTTGGAATGAAATGACCTTGCCTGATGTCTGAGGGCTGGGTATGTCTACACCCGCGCCACCCCCTGCCCCTGGTACTCTTTCTCTGCCACCACTCCCGTGGCACTCCACCCTCACTATTCCCAACATCCTTGGTTCCCACCAGATTTACAAACTTGCTCTCCGCTTCATGTTAACAAATACAGTACAGTGCAAAGGTTTCAGGCACCCTAGCTATATATGCATCGCTAAGACTTTAGCACACTACTGTATGCAAGAAAGGTTCATCTTGCCTGAGGAGTCCAAGCTTCAACTATAACGCATGGTGAACACAGCCAGTAGAACTGGTGCCTCACACCCCCAGTGACCCAGGGTCAATACTGACCTCTGGTGGTGAGTGTATGAAGTTCACACATTTTCTCTGTAAACCCAGGTTCTTCCATGGGTAGTAGGTTAATTGGCCACTGAAAATTGTCCCTAGTGTGCAGGTGAGTGATAGAATCGGGGAAGGGGGGGAGTTGATCGGAATGTGGGGAGAACAGATTTACTGGGATAATGGGATTTCCACAATCTGTTCGGATTGGGAATAATATCTCCACCTCGCTGACAATCGACACTGGCACACCTTAGAGATGTGTATTCGGCCAACTACTCTATTCTCTCTACACCCATGATTGTGAGGTTGGGCAGAATTCAAATGCCATCCATAACTTTGTTGATGATACAACCATTGTTGGCAGAAACTTAGATGGTGACGAGAGGGATTATAGGAGAGGGATTGAGTGGTGTCACAGCAGCAATCTTGTACTCAACATCAGTATGACCAGCAACACACATAAAAGTTGCTGGTGAACGCAGCAGGTCAGGCAGCATCTCTAGGAAGAGGTACAGTTGATGCTTCGGGCCGAGACTCTTCATCAGGACTAACTGAAAGAACAGCTAGTCCAGCTCTTCTTTCAGTTATTCCTGACAAAGGATCTCGGCCTGAAATGTTGACTGTACTTCTTCTTAGAGATGCTGCCTGGCCTGTGCGTTCACCAGCAACTTTGATGTATGTTGCTTGAAATTCTAACATCTTCAGATTTCCTCGTGTTTGCATCAATATGACCAGAGTTGATTGTGGACTTCAAAAATGGTAAGACAAGGGAACACACACCAGAACTCATAGAGGGATCAGAAGTGGAAAGAGCAAGCAATTACAAGTTCCTGGGTGTTAACATTCTGAGAATCTATCCTGGACCCAACATGTTGATGCAGTTAAAAAGAAGGCACAACAGCAGCTATATTCTATTAGGAGTTTGAGAAGATCTGGCAGGAGAAATAATAATGGGGGACAAGGAGATGGCTGATGAACTAAATGAGTATTCTGTGTCAGTCTTCACTGTGGAAAACACCAGCAGTATGCCTGATGTTGTAGTGCGTGAAGGAAGAGAAGTGGGTGCAGTTACTGTTACAAGAGAGAAGATGCTCAAAAAGCTGAAAGAACTAAAAGTACATAAGTCACCCAGACCAGAGGAACTGCACCCTAGGGTTCTGAAAGAGGTAGCGTTAGAGATTGTGCTGGCATTAGAAATGATCTTTCTGTTCCGGTGACATCATTGTCCAGAATGGCAGCTTAAATCAATATCTCCTCCGGAAAAACACATATATCGCCCCGTTAATCCATCAAATATAAGATCTTTCGAAAATATCTGAATTGATAAGGGGGGGGCAAGAATGAGGAAAAAGAATGGAGATAAAAAAAGCATCACTGCGGAGCCTATGGACGAGAGAGGTGCAACGTGCGGCTCTCCTACCCAAACGCGCGCTAGCAAGGCTGACGATGGGCCTCGTTCAGGCGAAGCGCAAATATGATAAAAATTCTGGAAAAGATACAAGGATTCCAAAAAGATATAAAACAGCAACTCAATTATTCAAGTCAGAGCTCACCAATGTCAAATCAAAAAATAGTGGTGGCAGAGACTAGAATTGAGAAGGTGGAAGATCGCGTGCAAAACATGGAATGGATACTAAGTAATATGATAAAGATATTAAGTCAACAAGAAAATAAACTGACTGACCAGGAGGGAAGATCACAACGGAAAAATATCAGAATATACAATGTTCCCGAAGGAGCGGAGGGTTTGTCTATGATGGAGTTTGTAGGAAAGTTGCTGTGGGACACGCTAGAGATTGCCTCCACTATGGAGCTTGAAATTGAGAGGGCCCATCATGCACTCGTCTCGAGGCCTACTGGAGACAGAGAAGATAAGCCACGCTCAATAGTAATTAGATTCCTTCGATACAATACCAAGGCGGAGATTCTACGAATGGCCTGGGGTAAGAAGAGGGTGTTTTTGGACGGGAAATTAATATATTTCGATCAAGATTAACCCCCCGGCGGTCCTACAGAAACATAAAGAATACTCTGCAGTTAAGTGAATATTAAAGCAAGGAAAGATTAGATTCCAAACTCCGTACCCTGCTAAATTGCGCGTGTTCTATGAAGATGGCATGCAACTGTATCAGACAGTGGAAGAAGGCGACTACAGACATGAGGAACAGAGGGCTGCCCGTCAGTGTGATCAAACCGAGGGAAAGCCTGGCTGAGCAGTTACCCCGATCTGCTTGGGAAATAGTAAGAGAGCCGAGAAAGCAGGGGACGGGAGGAGGGCGACAGAATATCAGGGCGAGACTGTGAGTTTTCCGAAGACAGCCCTCACCCCCTCCAGAAGAGCCATAAGGTTTGGCTAACTTTAAAAGTGTTGATAAGATAAACGGAAGCAAAAATAGATGGTGCTATATCTATTTCAAGAAATACTTATTATAATGTGGATTTTATATTACTCAATTTTTTTATTCATTCGTTCACTCCATTTTCCCCACCTAAATGAGAATATATATATGGGAGGAATACACAGGGAAATTTTTTCTGTGTAATGGACATAGACTTGTTCACTTCCTTTTATGGGTACTGTAATGGGGGCCCCCAACTCACAGGGAGGAGGGGCTATCCCCCATGGCTAGACGTTTCCTCTAGCTCAACCCAGGGTCATCTAATAGAGACTTCAGCCTTGGAATCACACCTTCATTGCCTTTTTTTTATTATTCGCGTTTCTTAGTTCTTATTTGTTCAGGGAGATCGATTTAAGTTTTATTCTGCTAATTTCAATGATATATTAACAAATAAATACACGTGGCTAAGGACAAAGTAAAATTCATTTCTTTCAATGTCAATGGGCTGTTAAATCCAATCAAATGCAGTAAAATTCTATCCAAAATGAAAAAGAACAAGCCCATGTAGTATATTTACAGGAAATTCACTTAAGTGATAATGAGCATGGACAACTAAAGAGAATGGGCTTTACTAATTTGTTTTTCTCCTCATATAAATCAGGACATAGGAGAGGAGTTGCTATTCTTATCTCAAGCAAGTTAAATTTTGAAAAAATATTCGAAATGGGAGATAAGGAGGGCAGATATATTCTGGTTAGGGGGAATATAGATGGAAATTCAGTTACTCTATTGAATATATACACACCCCCAGGAAGTAATATTAGTTTCTTTCAGAAAATTACTAATATTATGGTAACAGAAACAGAAGGTCTCCTGATATGTGGGGGAGACTTAACCATATAACAACTACAGCACGGAAACAGGCCTTCTCGGCCCTTCGTGTCCATGCCGAACCCTTACTCTCACCTAGTCCCACCGACCAGCACTCAGCCCATAACCCTTCATTCCCTTCCTGTCCATATAGCTATGCAATTTAACTTTGAATGTCAACATCGAACCTGCCTCAACCACTTCGGCTGGAAGCTCGTTCCACACAGCTACTACTCTCTGAGTAAAAAAGTTCCCCCTCATGTTACCCCTAAACTTTTGCCCTTTAACTCTCAACTCATGTCCTCTTGTTTGAATCTCCCCCACTCTCAATGGAAAAAGCCTATCCATGTCAACTCTATCAATCCCCCTCATAATTTTAAACACCTCTATCAAGTCCCCTATCAACCTTCTACGCTCCAAAGAATAAAGACCTAACTTGTTCAACCTTTCTCTGTAACTTAGGAGATGAAACCCAGGCAACATTTTAGTAAACCTCCTCTGTACTCTCTCAATTTTATTGACATCTTTCCTATAATTCGGTGACCAGAACTGTACACAATACTCCAAATTTGGCCTTACCAATGCCTTATACAATTTCAACATTACATTCCAACTCTTATACTCAATGCTCTGATTAATAAAGGCCAGCATACCAAAAGCTTTCTTCACCACCCTAACGACATGAGATTCCACCTTCAGGGAACGATGCACCATTATTCCTAGATCCCTCTGTTCTATAGCATTCTTCAATGCCCTACCATTTACCATGTATGTCCTATTTTGATTAGTCCTACCAAAATGTAGCACCTCACATTTTTCAGCATTAAACTCCATCTGCCATCTTTCAGCCCACTCTCCTAACTGGCCTAAATCTCTCTGCAAGCTTTGAAAACCTACTTCACTATCCACAACGCCACCTATCTTATTATCATCTGCATACTTACTAATCTAATTTACCACCCCATCATCCAGATCATTAATATATATCACAAACAATATTGGACCCAGTACAGATCCCTGAGACACACCGCTACACACCGTCCTCCAATCTGACACACAGTTATCCACCACTACTCTCTGGTGTCTCCCATCCAGCCACTGCTCAATCCATTTTACTACTTTGATATTAATGCCTAACAACTGAACCTCCCTAACCAACCTTCCGTGTGGAACCTTGTCAAAGGCCTTACTGAAGTCCATATAGACAACATCCACCGCTTTACCTTTGTCAACTTTCCTAGTAACCTCATCAAAAAATTCAGTAAGATTTGTCAAACATGACCTTCCACGCACAAATCCATGTTGACTATTCCTAATCAGACCCTGCCTATCCAGATAATTATATATACCATCTCTAAGAATACTTTACATCAAACTCACAGGCCGATAGTTGCTAGGTTTACTCTTAGAATCCTTTTTAAACAATGGAAGCACATGAGCAATACGCCAATTCTCCGGCACCATCCCCGTTTCTAACGACATTTGAAATATTCCTGTCAGAGCCCCTGCTGTTTCCAAACTAACTTCCCTCAAGGTCCAAAGGAATATTCTGTCAGGACCCGGAGACTTAGCCACTTTTATATTCCTTAAAAGCGCCAGTACTTCCTCTTCTTTAATCATCATACTTTCCATAACTACCCTTCCTTTACCTTACACAATTCAATATCCTTCCATTCGTGAATACCGAAGAAAAGAAATTGTTCAAAATCTCCCCCATCTCTTTTGGCTCCAAACATAGCCGTCCACTCTGATTCTCTAAGGGACCAATTTTATCCCTCACTATCGTTTTGCTATTTATATAACCGTAGAAATCCTTTGGATTTATTTTCACCTTACTGGCTAAAGCTGCCTCGTATCTTCTTTTAGCTTTTCTGATTTCTTTCTTAAGATTCTTTTTACATTCTTTATATTCCTCCAGCACCTCATTAACTCCAAGCTGCCTATATTTATTGTAAATCCCTCTCTTTTTCCAAACCAAGTTTCCTATATCCCTTGAAAACCATGGCTCTCTCAAACTTTTAACCTTTCCTTTCAACTAACAGGAACATAAAGATTCTGTACCCTCAAAATTTCACCTTTAAATGACTTCCATTTCTCTATTACATCCTTCCCATAAAACAAATTGTCCCAATCCACTCCTTCTAAATCCCTTTGCATCTCCTCAAAGTTAGCCTTTCTCCAATCAAAAATCTCAACCCTGGGTCCAGTCCTATCCTTCTCCATAATTATATTGAAACTAATGGTATTGTGATCACTGGACCCGAAGTGCTCCCCAACACATACCTCCGTCACCTGCCCTGTCTCATTCCCTAACAGGAGATCCAACACTGCCCCTTCTCTAGTTGGTACCTCTATGTATTGTTGCAAAAACTATCTTGCACACATCTGACAAATTCCAAACCATCCAGCCCTTTTACAGAATGGGCTGGAAAGTCTATGTGTGAAAAATTAAAATCTCCCACAATCACAACCTTGTGCTTACTACAAATATCTGCTATCTCTTACAAATTTGCTCCTCCAGTTCTCGGTCCCCATTAGGGGGTCTATAATACACCCTTATAAGCGTCACTACACCTTTCCTATTCCTCAATTCCACCCAAATAGCCTCCCTGGACGAGTCCACTAATCTATCGTGCCAGAGGACCGCTGTTATATTTTCTCTGACAAGCAATGAAACACCTCCCCCTCTTGCCCCTCCTATTCTATCACACCTGAAGCAACGAAATCCTGGAATATTTAGTTGCCAATCACACCCCTCCTGCAACCATGTTTCACTAATAGCTACAACATCATATTTCCAGATATCAATCCATGCTCTAAACTCATCCACCTTTCTTACAATGCTCCTACCATTAAAATAGATGCATTTAAGAAACTCTCCACCACTTACTCTCTTTTTATCCTTAATAGAGCAAACAACTTTGTTATCGTTTTCTTCCTTGTCCCCTACATCTTTGGTCTGAGCGCTCCTGATCTCTGTCCCCTGACTGATCCTCCCTCACACACTGTCTACTAGCTTTCTCTATTTGTGAACTAACCTCCTCTCTCCTAGTCTCTTTAATTTGACTCCCACCCCCCCAACAATTCTAGTTTAAAGTCACCTCAGTAGCCCTCGCAAATCTCCCCACCAGGATATTGGTCCCCCTAGGATTCAAGTGTAACACGTCCTTTTTGTACAGGTCACACCTGTGCCAAAAGAGGTCCCAATGATCCAAAAACTTGAATCCCTGCCCCCTGCTCCAATCCCTCAGCCACGCATTTATCCTTCACCTCATTGCATTCCTACTCTCACTGTCACGTAGCACAGGCAGTAATCCCAAGATTACTACCTTTGCGGTCCTTTTTCTCAACTCCCTATATTCTCCTTTCAGGACTTCTCCCCTTTTCCTACCTGTCATTAGTACCTATATGTACCACATCTTCTGGCTCCTCTCCCTCCCACTTCAGGATATCTTGGACGCCATCAGAAACATCCCGGACCCTGGCACCAGGGAGGCAAACTACCATCCGGGTCTCTGGACTGCGTCCACAGAATCGCCTACCTGACCCCCTTACTATCGAGTCCCCTATTACTACTGCCCTCCTCTTCCTTTCCCTACCCTCCTGAGCTACAGGGCTGGACTCTGTGCTGGAGGCACGGCCACTGTTGCTTCCCCCAGGTAAGCTATCCCCCTCCAACAGTACTCAAACAGGAGTACCTATTGTCAAGGGGCACAGCCACTGGGGTACCCTCTATTACCTAACTCTTCCTCTTCCCCCTCCTAGCCGTGACCCACTTGTCTGCCTCCAGTGGCCCCGGTGTGACCACCTGCCTGTAACTCCTCTCTATCAACTCCTCACTCTCCCTGACCAGACAAAGGTCATCGAGCTGCAGCTCCAGTTCCCTAACACGGTCCCTTAGGAGCTGCATCTCGGCACACCTGGCGCAGATGTGGACGTCTGGGAGGCTTGGAGACTCCAGGACCTCCCACATCCGGCACCGAGAACAACAAACTGCCCTCACACTCATACTTCCCCTCTCTTCAAATAACAACAAAAAATGAATAACAAACCCTCTTCGCCTCGCCCGTTTCTGCCTAAGCCTGTTGAGCCGAAGCCCTTAAGCCTTCACTCCGCTCCTTATAAATCTTCCTCGCTTCACTCCCCGACGTCACAGGCCTGCGCAGTCCTGCCTCTCTGAGCGCCGATGAAAAAGAACCGAAAAATTCAAAAATGGCTTCTTCCGCACTCCCGCTCCGATTCTCAGACTTCCTTCTCCGAATTACCTCCGAATTAAATTTACAATTACAACCAAAGTTAGACTCTTCCAATCGAAAAACCTATGAAACAAAATCCTTACATAAGAGAGTTAATACACTTTTTGAGATATTGGTTTAATTGATATATGGAGGGATCTTTCCCCCGACAGAAGGGATTACACTCATTATTCTGCCCCCCCCCCTTCTGTATATACAAGAATAGACTATCTCATAACATTTGGAAAAGACAAAGACAAAATAAACACCAGTGGAATTGGGACAATAGAAGTAAGTGACCACGCACTTATATATTTATCTGTTGATTTTGACCTACAACCAAAGAATACTATTTGGAAACTAAATTCAAGTCTACTCAATGATCCCTACCTTAAGGAACAAATTAAAAAAGAAATTGGTCTTTACTTAGAATTCAATGATAATGGAGAGGTTTCACTTCCCATTCTATGGGATACTCCGAAGGCCGTCTTAAAAGGGAAAATAATTGCAATATCTTCATATAAGAAAAAAATAAGGAATAAAACATTAGAGGAATTACAAAATAGGCTGAAGGAACTAGAAAAAAACACAAATTGAATTTGGCACAGGATACATTAGAGGAAATTTTAAAAATTACGAATGAAATTAATAGTTTGGCTACGCAAGAAATCAGGAAAAATTTTAATGTTTCTGAAACAGAGACATCATGAGAGTGGATCTAAGTCTATGAAAACATTGGCGTGAAAACTGAAGAAAAAGATAGCAAAAAATACAATTCATAGAATTAGGGATCCAAGAACAAAAATGATAAAAAATAAGCTAAGTGAAATTCAAGAAGCTTTTGAAGTGTTTTACAAAACTCTATATTCCAAAGTTCCAGGGGAAGCATAACCCAAATTGACACCTTCCTGAATTCTCTGAAGTTACCCACTTTAAGCGAAGAACAAAATAGAACAATGACTGCTGACATAACTGAAGTTGAACTAAAAGCTACAATTAGTAGGCTTAAATTAAGCAAGTCACCAGGTTCAGATGGGTATACAGCAGAGTGGTACAAAGAATTTAAAAATTAGCTAATGCCTGCCTTACTCCCCACACTGAACTGGGCTCTAAAAAAGGCACAAATACCACCCAGCTGGAAGGAAGCGTTAATCTCAGCTATACCAAAAGAAGGCACGGATAAAATGGAATGTGGTTCATTTAGACCAATATCCATTTTTAATGTAGATTATAGATTATTTACCTCCATCATGGCCAAACGATTAGAAGAGTTTCTACCCATACTGATATATAAGGATCAGACAGGTTTTTATACAACAACGCCAAACACAAGACAATATACGAAGGACACTTCACATTATGGATCATATACAAAAAAATAAAATCAAAGCAATAGTGATAAGCATAGAGGCTCAAAAGGCATTTGATTCGGTTAATTGGAATTTTCTTTACAGAGTTTTACATAGATTTAGTTTCCATGACACAATTATTAAAACTATACAGGCACTATATGACAACCCTACTGCTAGGATTAAAATCAATGGATACTTATCAAACAGTTTTCCCCTAGAAAGGGGCACAAGACAGGGTTGTGCATAGTCACCGCTACTCTTCACATTATATCAGAATCAGAATCCTTTATTATCACTAAGTGTGTGGACACATACAGGGAATTTGATGCCGGTTTCCCTGAGCTCTCGCCGTACAGAATCAAAAATCAAACAAAACAATAGTGCAAATAATCATGAACTATATACCATGAGGTATACCTGTGTATGTACAGGTGGACTTGGTTTATAATAGACTAAAGTTCAATTGTTAGTAAGACTGATGGCATATGGAAAGAAACTGTTCTTGTACCTATTTGTCCTGGCATACAGTGATCTAAAGCTCCTACCAGAAGGAAGGAGTTGGAACAGGTGATGTCCAGGGTGTGATGGGTCTACAATGATGCTGCTTGCTCGCTTCCTGACTCTAGATGCATATAAGTCCTGGATCGAGGGCAATTCACACTAATAATCCTTTCTGCAGCCCTGACGGTTCTTTGGAGTCTATTCTTGTCTTGTTTGGTAGCTGATCCAACCCAGACAGTGATGGACGAACAGAGAACAGACTGGATTATTCCTGAATAGAAATGAATCAGCAGCTCCTGAGGCAGGTTGTACTTCCTGAGTTGACGTAGGAAATACAACCTCTGCTGAGCCTTTTTGATAAGAGTGTCCGCGTTGGGTGTCCACTTCAGGTCCTGGGAGATTGTGACACCCAGAAACCTGAAGGTCTCCACAGTAGACACAATACTGTTGAGGATAGTGAGTGGGGGAAGTACTGGGGGGGCTCCTTCTGAAGTCCACTGTTATCTCCACAGTCTTGAGCGTATTTAGCTCCAGATTGTTCTGACCATTCCAGAGGTTCCACCACCCGTCTGTATGCAGACTTATCACCATCTCGGATAAGGCCAATGACAGTTGTGTCCTCTGCAAACTTCAGGAGTTTAACAGATGGATCCTGTGAGGTGCAGTCATTAGTGTAAAGGGAGCAGAGCAGTGGGGAGAGCACACATCCCTGGGGGGCACCGGTACTGATTGTCCGGGTGTTAGAAATGATGCTCCCCAGCCTCACTTGCTGCACCCTGTCAGTCAGGAAGCTTGTGATCTACCGACAGATGGCGGGGGAGACAGTGAGCTGGGTGAGTTTGGAGTGGAGGATTTCTGGGACGATGGTGTTGAACGCTGAGCTGAAGTTAACAAACAGGACCCTCGCAGAAGTTCCTGGGTTGTTGAGGTGTTGTAGTATGTAATGCAGTCCCATGTTGACTGCATCATCCACTGACCTATTTGCCCGATAAGCAAACTGCAGGGGGTCCAGCGGGGGCCTGTGATGTCCTTCAGGTGAGACAACACTCGTCTCTCAAAGGACTTCATGACGACACATGTCAAGGCAACAGGCCTGTAGTCATTTAGTCCCTTGATAGTGGGGTTCTTAGGGACTGGAATGATAATGGAGCGCTTGAAGCAATGAGGGACTTCACACAGCTCCAGTGATCTACTGAAGATCCATGTGTAGATGGGGGCCAGCTGATCAGCGCAGGTCTTCAGGCAGGAGGACGACATGCCGTCTGGCGCTTTCCTGGTCTTCTGCCTCTGGAACAGCTGACTCACCTCCCTCTCACAGATCCTGAGTGCAGGTACAAGAGGGTTGAAGTGAAGGGGGGTAGGGGGAGCAGTTTTATTAATGTGGGGTGAGAAAGCGGATACTGAGATGTCGGGGTGATGGATGATGGGGGTTGCAGGTAGGTCTGTGTTTTGGCTGGGGGGGATGAAGGTGTTGAATCTACAGTAAAACTTGTTCAGATCGTCAGTCAGTTGGTGGCTCTCCACAGCCTGGGGGAATGGTTTCTTGTAGTTGGTGATCTCTTGGACCCCCTTCCACACTGACACTGAGTGGTTGTCTGAAAACCTGTTTTGCAGTTTTCCAATGTAGCGCTTCTTCACTGCCTTAATCTCCCTTGTCAGTGTGTTCCTGGCTCGTTTGTACAGAATCCTGTCCCCTCTTCCATACACCTCCTCCTCCTCCCAACGAAGCTGCCTGAGTTGTGATGTGAACCAGGGCTTGTTGTTGTTGAATGTGCAGAAGGTTTTTGTTGGAATGCTCATGTCTTCACAAAAACTGATGTATGAGGTCACGATGTCAGACAGATCATGAAGATCTGTAGCTGCAGCCTCAAAGACACTCCAATCCGTGCAGTCGAAACAGGCCTGAAGTTCCAGCTTTGACCCGTTGGAACCATTAGCTCAATACATCAGACAAAATTAAGATATCATGGGAATTACCATTAAAGGGACAGAGCATAAATTGGCCTGTTACGCGGATGACATTTTTATCTAACTAGGGCAACCAGCATACTCTTTACTTAAATTGATGCAATCCTTTGAACAATACGGTCAATTATCAGGAAGCAAGATCAACATAGATAAAACCCAATTACTTTCATATAACCATAGCCCACCAAGAGAAATTGAAAGCAGATATCTCGGGGCATGGCAAAGTCTTTCAAATATTTGGGCATCATTATGCCAAAAGATTTGTTAAAATTATCAGAATGCAATTATCAGCCTACATATATAAAAAAATTAAGGAAGATATAACAAGATGGAACCTAATTCCTTTTTTTAGTCTCAGTTCAAGGATTGAATCTATTAAAATGAATATATTGCCCAGAATATTATATCACTTTCAGACCCTACCTATAGAGATTAATCAGAATCAATTCAATGAATGGAACAAAATGTTATCAAGATATATATGGCAAGGTATAAGGCCTAGAGTTTGTCTCAAAACTTTGCAATTAGCCAAGGTAAAAGGGGGATGGGGCCTACCTTCTCTTAGAGATTATTATTTTACAGTACAGTTGAGAGCCGTGATATGTTGGTGCAACCCATCATATGACGCTCAATGGAAAAACATTGAGGACGGGATACTTCCCATCCCCATTCAAGCAATTTTGGCTGATTAACAACCTACAAAGGTACATATATACTATTGATAATACATGGGTGAAATGGACTCTTAAAATATGGAAAACTATTATAAAAGAATATAAACTAGAGGGAGATATTGCAATTCCTAAATAGTGTGCATCTGACTCGGATTTTACGCCGAATAAACTGGATGCTAAATTTAAGGACTGGACAGCTAAAGGAATAACAGCTATTTACAATATAATGAAAGAAGGAACACTGTTCAGTTTTGAAATGTTTAAAGAGAAACACTTATTAGGAAAACAAGACTTTTATCGGTATCTACAGATGCGACAGTATGTTAATAGGAGGGTTAAAAATGTAACCAAGGCAATTACATGTTCGATAGAGCTATTTAGAAAAGCATATAATTCAGGTAACAGTAGTAGATTAACTTCAAGCATGTGCAAGGGTTTGTCAAATCTTAAAACACATTCAACTTCATACATTAAAACAAAATGGGTGAAGGAAGGAGGGATAATTACATCTGAGGAAGAATGGACAATAATATGGAGTGTACCAGTTCACAGAAATGGAGGGAGTTTGGATTTAAAACTTGATAAGATATTTTATCACACCCTCTCAGAAATCCCATTGTGACAGTAACCTCCCTTTTTGCTGGAGAAATTGTGGAAATCAAAATGCAAACCATTATCATATTTTCTGGGATTGCCCCTTTATCAAAGACTATTGAAGTGGGATACACAATGCCCTACAAGACATTTTTAAATGTGAAATACCCTTAGAAAGTAAGACCATATATTTTGGGGATGTACCTCAAGAATGGTTGAAAAGAGATAAGTATTTAATGAATGTACTGCTGGTGGCTGGTAAAAAGACTCTTACCAGAAAATGGTTATCACAGGAGAGCCCAACTTTAAACACGTGAATGGAAATTACAATGGACATTTACAAAATGGAGAAGATAACAGCATCTGTTAATCATAAGTTGGAACAACTTGACTCATACTGGGAAAAATGGTTCAACTACTTAACACCTCATAACTCTGATTTTATTCTCACAAATCAATGAATATGTTGTAAAAACAAGATCACTCCCTACTTGTACATATTTTTCTCCTATGCTTGTTCTTTCTTTACCCTCTTTTCTATAGGTGTGTACCTCAGATAAATATGTGGAGATTTGTGGCAAATATGATTATATGATATATATGTACAATATCTGAAATACATCTTATGGAAATGTTTGTTTGATGATGAACTTCAATAAAAATTAAATTACAAAAAAAAAATGATCTTTCAAAAATCATTGGACTCTGGCATGGCGCCAGAGGATTGGAAAATTGCATATGTTACTCCACTCTTTAAGAAAGGAGGAAGGCAGGCAGCAGAAAGGAAATTATAGACCAGTTAGCCCGACCTCAGTGGTTGGGAAGATGTTAAGAGTCAATTGTTAAGGATGAGGTGATGGAGTACTTGGTGACACAGGACAAGATTGGACAAAGTCAGCATGAGTTTCCTTAAGTGAAAATCCTACCTGATGAACCTGTTGGAATTCTTTGAGGAGATTACAAGTAGGCTAGATAAAGGGGATGCAGTGGATGTTGTATATTTGGACTTTCAGAAGATCTTTGACAAGGTACCACACATGAGGCTGCTTGCCAAGTTAAGGAAGTTACTAACATGGTTAGAGCATTGGCTAATTGGTAGGAGGCAGAGAGTGAGAATAAAAGGATCCTTTTTTGGTTAGCTGCCAGTGACTAGTGGTGTTCCGCAGGGGTCGGTGTTGGGACCATTACTTTTTATGTTGTATATAAATGATTTAGATGATAGAATAGATGGCTTTGGTGCCAAGTTTGCAGATGATAAAAAATTGGTGGATGGGCAGATAGTGTTGAGGAGTCAGGTAGGATGCAGAAGGACTTAGACAGATTAGGAAAATGGGCAAGAAAGAGGCAAATGAAATACAATATTGAAAAATGCATGGTCATGCACTTTGGTAGTAAAAATAAATGTGCAGACTATTTTCTAAATGGGGAAAAAATCCAGGAATCTGAGATGCAAAGGGACTTGGGAGTCCTTGCACAAAACACCCTGAAGGTTAACTTGCAGGTTGAGTCGTTGGTGAGGAAGGCAAGTGCCACGTTAGCATTCATTTCAAGAGGTCTAGAATACAGGAGCAAGGATGTGATGCTGGGGCTTTATAAGGTACTGATGAGGCTTCACTTTGAGAATTGTGAACAGTTTTGGGCCCCTCATCATAGAAAAGATGTGCTGGCATTGGAGAGGGTCCAGAGGAGGTTCACAAGGATGATTCCAGGAATGAAAGAGTTATCATACGACGCACAATTGATGGCTCTGGGTCTGTACTCACTGGAATTCAGAAGGATGAGGGGGGATCTCATTGAAACCTTTCAAATGTTGAAAGGCCTAGACACAGTAGATGTGGAAAGGATGTTTCCCATGGTGGGAGAGTCCAAGACAAGAGGGCACAGCCTCAAGATAGAGGGGCACCATTTCAAAACAAAGATGCGGAGGAATTTCTTTAGCCAAAGGGTGGTGAATCTGTGGAATTTATTGCCATACGCAGCTGTGGAGGCTAGGTTGTTGGGTGTATTTAAAGCAGAGATTGATAGGTTCTTTTGATTGGACATGGCATCAAAGGTTACGGGGTGAAGGTTGGGAACCGGGGTTGAGGAGGAGGTTAAAAGAAAGGGATCAGCCATGATTGAATGGTGGAGCAGACTCAATGGGCCAGATGGCCTAATTCTGCTCCTATGTCTTATGGTCTTATGTCACCTAAAACACTAACAAATTTCTTCCAATGTACAGTGTTTTAGGTGACCTAAGACCATAAGACATAGGAGCAGAATTAGGCCATTTGGCCCATCGAGTCTGCTCCACTACTTAATTATGGCTGATCCTTTTTCAAATCTCCTCCTCAACCCTAGTTCCCAGCCTTCTAACTGGGTGCATCACCATCTGGTATGGGGGGGGCGGGGACTTAGTCAGCTCCATCATGGGCACTAGCCTCAACAGTACCCAGGATATCTTCAAGGAGCAGTGCCTCAAAAAGGCAACATCCATCATTAAGGACCCCTATCCGGCCTTGTTCTCGTTGTTACTATCAGGAAGGAGGTACAGAAGCCTGAAGACACACACTCAATAATTCAGGAACAGCTACTTCTCCTCTGTCATCCAATTTCTGAATGGACATTGAACCCATGATTGCTACTCCTTTATTTCTGTTTTTGCTCTACTTATTTAATTTTAACTATTTTATATATGTTTGTGTATGTGTATATGTATATATTTTCATAATAATTCAGCTCTTTTCTCTAAATTATTACCATGTATTGCACTGTGCTGCTGTCACAAAGCTAACAAATTTCATGATATATGCCGATGATATTAAACCTGTTTCTGATTCTCTGTGGGCTGAAATGCCATGAAAAAATATGAAGCTCTGAAACCTCTAATCCACATTTTGCATGGAACATTTTCCAGGTAGGCATCTGCAGAATCCCCAGAAAAAGCAGGAGTGGTGTTAAATGCTCTCATCTGTTACTAGTTGGAATACCCCGACCAGGATAAATGTGTCAGCTCGTAAATCTTATCTCCTCTGCCCAATGCTCCAGGAATTGGCAAATAGCAGGACTTAGAAAAAGGAAAGAAAATAGACTCCCAGTGCTCACTAATGATATCATTTTTGAAGTCTGGAGAATGGGGACAGATAGTCCTCCAAAGCTGAAACCCCAGCACACTTTGGTACCACACTAATTTTGCATTGTGCATTATTTACAAAGAAATGGTACTAGGAAATGGAGGTGGAGGAGGAGGGGGTAGGAAAAATGGTGCCAGCAATTTTTGTAGACCCAGGCGACTTCTTCTAGTTTGTCCATGAAACAGCTTATTCTTTTTAAGTCTTCCTTTTCTTTTCTAGGTGGTCGAGATTCTGTCCAAGTCCATGATCTACAGTCCAAACTACGGTTTTCGGACAAGCTGTGCAGTCTGGTGCTTCACTATCTCCAGGAATGACCTGGAAGACATGCACCTTTGAGTAGCGGCCCCATAGATGACCTGGTTCCTTGCTGATTTCACCAACTGTACGACACTGAAACATCAAGAGAGCAGGCTGTGTGTGCTGCTGTTGGAAGAAGGCCTCTGTACTTGAGTATTCCCTCGCTCTCTCTCTCTTTTGATGGAGAGTGAGAACCTGTCAGTCCCAGAGACTTGGAGAAGTGACACAGAAGACCGTAACATTAGAACAGTGAGTTGTAGGTCTCTGCCCTCGTTGGTGCAAGGGCAATCTCTCTCTCCCTTTTTAGAGAGAGGGAAAACCTGTCTGAGACACCAAAGTAATGGGTTACAGACTATAACTTTTGATGGACCCTAGATCAAGGTCTCTTTGGAAGCTTTTGTTATTGCTTGCATGGTGGAGGGCTGGGAAGGTGGTTGGTGCTTCAGCTGGTACAAGTGGGGGCTATGGGGTTCTGACATTTCCATCATTCATTCTATGGGGTTTCTTGTTTTGTGGATGTCTGTGAAGAGTAAGAAGTTCAGGTTGTATACAGTATGCATTCTCTGATATTAAATTAGACCATTTGAAACTGGTGTTCACTTACTTCCAGTGTGCCAAGTAGAAGGCATGTAAAACTCCCAAACAAAAAAAAAATCATAAAATTAGACAAAAATAGTCTGAGCATTTGGACTGCAGGGGACTGTCATGAGGCGAGGGAAAACATCTGGTAACAGAGAAGCAGCCATCTCTGTACCTCCTCTCCACAACCCTTTCAAATCAATGTTGTTACTCCTCTCCGTGCCTTGTGGTGTGCTCTTTGTCGTTTCTTTAGCTGTCGGTTTTTTTGCAAATCCAAGTTGCTAACTTGACACTCAACTCAGCATGGATAGAAAGTGTGTAAGGAGCTGTCCAGATTCGAACCTGGGACAACATGCCTCAAAGTCCAGTGCTGATGCCACACCAGCGGCTGACTATTTCAAATCAATACAGCAGCCCTGGAGGAATGCTGTTTCATTTAGCTGTATACATTGGTTTGGGTGAATGACAGTCAAACTTAAACTTGAACTTGTATGGTCCCAAGGTACAGGCTGATCAATCTGGCAGACACTGCAACATCTGTGATCAATTAGGGGATACACAATGAAGATTACACATTCCAACTGAACTCTTGCAGTGGCTGGGATTGAATGTCATGTCTGGCACCTGATTGTTCACTCCCTTTGCCAACTAATGTGGGATTTGCTCCTAGTTTTTGAGTTTAATAGACAGAGTTCTATAGATTGCATCCAATCAGCCAGTTTAGTCCAGGGGTCACAGATTTGGGGCGGCATGGTAACACAGTGGTTAGCACAACGATTTAGGGTACCAGCAACCTGGGTTTGATTTCTGCCACTGCCTGTTAGGAGTTTGTACATTCTTCTGCGACCAGGTGCTCCAGTTTCCTCCCACAGTCCAAAGATATACCACTTGATAGGTTAATTAGTCATTGTAAATTGTCCCATGATTATGGTAGGTTTAAAAAAAATCAGGGGATTGCTGGGTGCGGCTCAAAGGGCCAAAAGGGCCTATTCTGTGCTGCATCTCAATAAATAAACAAACAGACCCTGTGCTTGGGACGGCATCATTCACAGTGCAATCAATGCCAGGGAAACATGAGCCATCTTCTTAAATATTATTTTTTCATCAAACTGTATTTTTCAAACTTTGCCCAACTTCAACAGCTCTGGTGTATTGATGGGAGGGGGTAGAGGAAGGAGGAGAGAAATCCAAAATTTCCGTCCTTATTGACGCTGGACTGCCCATTACGTGATTTTATCGAGCAACGTAGCTGTGACAGACCCTGCAAAATGACAATGGAGAGGCAGTAATGGGGAAATAACTTAGAGGAAGAAATAGCAGACAAACTTAATAAGTATTTTGCATCAATCTTCACTGTGGAAGACAAGCAAAATGCCAGAAAGTCAAGTGTCAGAGGGCAGAAGTGAGTGTCATTGCTATTACTAAAGAGAAGGGGCTTGGGAAGCTGAAAGATCTGAAGGTAGTTAAGTCACCTGGACCTCATGGACTACATCCCAGGTGTAGGAGATAGCTGAATAGATTGAGCAGGTATTAATAATGACCTTTGGAGAATTACTAAATTCTGGAATGGTTCCAGAGGATTGGAAAATTGCAAAAGTCGCTCCACTTTTAAAAGGAAGGGAGGCAAAAGACAGGAAATCATAGGCCAGTTAACCTGACTTCAGTGGTTGGGAAGATGCTAGAGTCCTTTATTAAGGATGAGGTTTCGGGGTACTTGGAAGCACATGATTAAATAGACCAAAGTTAGCATGGTTTTCTTAAGGGGAAATGTTATCTTAGAAATCTGTAGGATTTCTTTGAGGAAAGATCAGGCAGGACAGACAAAGGGAAGTGGATGTTGTTTATTTGGATTTTCAGAAGACCTCTGACAAGGTGCTGCACATGAGGCTGCTTAACAAGTCCATGGTATTACAGAAAAGATACTAGCATGGATAGCAGATTAGCCAACTGGCAGGAAGCAAAGAATGGGAATAAAGGGAGTCATTTTTGGCTGGCTGCCGGTGACTAGTGGTCTGCAGGGGTCGGTGTTGGGTCCAGCTCTTTTCACGTTATATGTTAATAATCTGGTTGATGGAATTGATGGCTTTATGACCAAGTTTGCAGATGGTACAAAGATAGGTGGAGGGCAGGTAGTTTTGAACAAAGCAGGGTTATACATAATAAGAAAAGACTATAAATTACAATAAGTATATACTAAATAAGAAATTAAATAAGTACTACAAAAAGAGGAGGGACAATAGTGAGGTGGTGTTCATGGGTTCATTGTCCATTCAGAAATCTGATGGCGAAGGGGAAGAAGCAGTTCCTGAAACGTTAAGTTTCAGCACTTGAACAGATTAGGAGAATGGACAAAGAAGTGGCAGGTGGAAGGAATGGAGTTCTAGACAATTTTCTAAATGGGGATTGAATTCAGAAATCGAAGATGCAGTGGGACTTGCAAGTTGAGTCAGTGGTAAGGAAGGCAAATGCAATGTTAGCATTCATTCTGAGAGGATCAGAATAGAGAAGCAAGAATATAATGCTGAGCATTTATAAGGCACTAGACAACGGGGTGACCAGTTGGGACACCCTTTGAGAGAAGGGTAGTGCAGTCTGATGTGACCAGAATGAACATTAAATTTTCCTGAATGCTATTGCTATCTCTTTGATTTGGAAATTAAAGAAGAAAAACTCAGCTTATTAAAGAAGAAAGATGCATAGCAAGACAAATATGTGACCAGAATGAACATTAAGTATCCATGAAGTAAATTTGAAGGAATCAGGCTTGCTGGGTCGGGTCTGGAATTAAATGTCCAATGTAATGATGGATTTGGCCTTGAATAATCACAGAAGGATTCCATCGATTCCTAGTTGGAATGACTTCTTCGGCACCAAAGGATGTCATTTGGAAGAGGCAATTGTATTGTCTGAAGTTCTTCCTGAACACGTTTGCAATAGGTTCATCATTGCTGTACAAATTGAGGAGTTCATCAGGTAGAGGCTGCAAATTGCCTATCCTGACCTTTCCCTTCATACAGCAGAAATGTGTGGTTTCTCCAGTGAATAGGAAGGCACGACAGTGAGGGCATACTCTGGTCATCGAACCAACATCAGCAGAAATGTGACGGCATGTGAGTTCTGCATTTTGCCTTGCTCTTTCTCTGTCGAGGTATTGTCGTCGAAAGCGGCCATTGTCGTCTTCAGCAACTCTCGCAATAATTACTCTGTGCCGCATATTCTCGAGTTGATCTTTCCTTTTCTCCTCTGTCTCTCTCTCTCTCTCCTCCTTCTCTGCCTGTTTTTGTCATTCTGGAGACGCACAGCACTGTCCTCCTCTGTCTCGCCTTCTCTCTTCTTTTTTGTCCTGACTCTTTGATCCTGCAGTCATGTGGCCCTGGCCTCATTTGATTGTTGTTCTCTCCCTCTCCTTGCCGCTTCCCAACAACGTCTGGTGTAATCTCTTGACCATAATGTCCCCCTTCTCTTTCCACACGGCGTAATTAGGCTATCCATGTATTTTTACCCTAATGCTTGATAGAAGATAGGAAGCAGTAACACCAAAACCTCCAAGCTGCTGAGGCTGGCCGTGAACATGCGTTGGGGTGTGGCGTCCCGATTTCCATGATGGCCGATTGGCTCTCGGGTGCAAGCCAGCCTGTTGATTTTTGGCGAATGAGCAATTTTATACGAATATATAACCCAGAACTTTGCCTGCATTCTGTAAGTTAGTGCATTTTAATTGGATTTAGCCAAAACAATTGCTGCTGTAATGCACCGTTTGCGCTAATTGGATGTCACAAACAGACAGACAGAGCATGAGAGTTTTAGTAGTATATAGATTGAGCAGACCACATTTGGAGTATTGTGAGCAATTTTGGGCCCCTTATCTAAGAAAGGATGCACCGGTATTGGAGAGGGTGTAGAACAATATAGGTGAATCATCCTGGAAATGAAAGGGTTAACGCATGGAGTGCTTTGTGGCTTTGGGCCTGTAATCACTGGAGTCTAGAAGAATTAGAAGGAATCTCATTTAAACCTACCAAGTACTAAAAGGTCTATGATAAGAGTGGATGTGGAGAGACTGTTTAGAATAGTAGGAGAGTCTAGGACCAGAGGGCACAACCTCAGAATTGAAGGACATCCACTTAGAACAGGGTTGCAGAGGAATTTCTTTAGCCAGAGAGTGGTGAATCTGTGGAATTCATTGTCAAAGATGGTTGTGGCAGTCAAGACGTTATTTAAAGCAGAGGTTGATATATTCTTGATTAGCTAGGGTGTCAAAAGGTTACAGGGAGAAGATAGGAGACAAAATTGAGAAGGAAAATAAATCAGCCATGATGGAATGGTGAAGTAGGCTCAATGAGTTGAATGGCCTAATTCTACTCTCATGTCTTCTGATCTTCATACCTTCTCTTGCTTCTACTGAAAAGTTAGCGATCGCCACCCAGCACGTCCATGATATAGCAGCATGAGATGGGACAGAGTCAGACCTAGGTCTGGTATTAAGAACTTCCAACAAGCAATTTATAAAGAAAATCAATATAGGTGAAGCCCCACCAGCAACTAACTCTTGTGCCATGAACTTTGTGAACTAGAAAAGGCATAAAGTGTGTTCTGTGAAAGCATTAACAAATCATATTCAATCATTATCCATATGCATACTTTAGGAGCCATGTATCTACTTTTGTTACACTAACTGGAACGTTAATTTCGCTA
Organism: Mobula birostris; assembly: GCF_030028105.1. Taxonomy (NCBI): domain Eukaryota; kingdom Metazoa; phylum Chordata; class Chondrichthyes; order Myliobatiformes; family Myliobatidae; genus Mobula; species Mobula birostris. Next base: position 107,120,232 of record NC_092381.1, read on the forward strand.
CACGTACTTTAGTTGTATTTATAAACTGCTGGGTATGTGAGAGCAAGAAGAATTCCACACACCGTTTAGCAGCAGCACTACAAATTCTGCCACAAAATGTCAGTTGTCTGTTTGTGTAACAAAAATACAAGTGGTAGGGAGGATACCTCCAAGTGGACCACAACCTCATTGTTGGGTTTGGAGGCTTGCATGCCTCAATGACCCAGAGAACTATGTTGGTTGGAGTCAGGGCTTTACATTTTAGTTCTTGGTAGGGTCACCCATGCCAAACAGGTCTAAGAGTCAAGGCCAGACTAAGAGTGGTCCACTGGTCCTCCGGGTTCAGGGGTTCAGTTCAGGGCTAACAACCCTGACTGGTCAAACAAAATCGTTATGGAAACAGCAATGAAGAATCCTTCCACATCTGAGTGTGACAGTATTCCCAAGTCTCCATTTGGGACTTGTGTGACTGACAGTAGTGAAAACCAACAGGAAGCTACTGACACAATGAAGGAAGCCCTGAACACCAGCAGAGATGGGGGACCTTCATTGCTGCCCTAAATGCCAGCAGCATAACAGGCAATAAGTAAGTATAACAGTTTCAGCTTCAGCACACTGATTATAAGAAACCTGCAGGAAACTCCTGGACAGGAGAGGTGACCTGTCTACGCTTTAAAAAATATACCATACCAAGGATGACATTCTCTAAACAAGATGCTTCCTCTAAGGCAGGGGTTCCCAACCGAGGACAACGGATCCTTCAGTTAATGGTAAGGGTCCATGGCATTAAAAAAAAAGGCTAGGAATCCCGGATCTAAGAGAAGGTGAGGAAAATCATTTAAGTTGCTAAAAGTTAAATAAAATCCAATATTTAAATGCCTGGTTTGGTAAAATCAAATTAGGAGTAAAACAGACAAAATAGCATAAAAAGTGAGGAGAAATCTCTTCAGCCAGAAAGTGGTGAATTTGTGGAGGACAAGTCATTGGGTATATTTAGGGCAGAGATTGATAGATTCTTGATCAGCCAGGAAAGAAGGCAGAAGATTGTAACTGAGAGAGAAATGGATCAGCCATGATGAAATGGACCCAATCGGCCTAATTCTGCTCCTGTCTCTTAAGTTCTAAACCATTCTGATGGTGCCTAGAGAAATGCTCTTTCCTGACGGTGAGTGCCTAACTTGACACCTGATTCCCTCCTTCTGTATCTCGGGTCTAACAGTTCAAACAGATCGCCAGAGCGCTCTTAACATTAATTTTAACGAGATTTCATGAAGTTTTGCAATAGTCATTTTGGCTAGGGAGTTCCCTTTGAACCAGAACAAAAGCATAATAGTTAAATAGTACCGCTGGACTTAACGAGAAACTATGTATGCACATTCAAGTACCTAGCAGCATGGGTGGAGAATCTGTGTCCGTGGAGTCACTGGGAATCTTTAGGGAATCACATCCCTTATCTACAGTATACAGGGAGAGATCTAAACTGTCAGCAAACAGATCGCCAGGAATTTCTGCAGCCTCCAGGTTACAATCAAGGTCTATATTTCTCATTCCCGCATAAATAATATCATCGGGCTCTGGGATGAAATCTTGTCTCCGGATATTACTTGCAATGGGCAACTCACTGTCTGATGGCAAGGGCAGGTGCATGTTGGTTTGAAGAGAGTTTTCATCAGTGAAGCTGTAGCAATCCATAGCTCCTGCTTTGGCACCAAAGTCTCTCTGTAGAAGTGAGCAGCAAGCAACAAATTTTCACAGTATGATCCTGATCAAAGGCGTCCTCCTTACTCCTGGAGTATCACTGCAATATTAAAATACAAGAGAATTTAGCAGTAGATTGGATTTCCAGAAACTTTGTAGGTAATTAGAGTACTATATACACAAATAAATTTCTAATTTTCAACTACAATTCTCCATTGGATACTTAATATTTTCTACACAGATCCTACAGGGATGACATTCCAGTTAGCATAACGCTATTACAGCTTGGGGCGTCGGAGTTAGGAGCTCAATTCTGGTGCCCTCTGTAAGAAGTTTGTACGTCCTCTCTGGAATGTGTGCGTTTCCTCTAGGTGCCCCAGTTTCCTTCCATAATCCAAAGATGTACTGGTTGGTAGGCTAACTTGGTCATTGTAAATTGTCCCATGATGAGGCTCAGCTTAAACCAGGGGGTTGCTGGGCAGCATAGCTCGATGGGCTAGAAGGATCTAGACCATGCTGTGCCTTGAAATAAAATCTTTCTCCAGCTAAGAAACCAAAATGCACACTTCAAAATACTTAATAGTGGATTAATTGAGAGTTCAATAACACCCGACACCTGCCCTGCAACTTCCTGCCTCCCCCAAAGCAGAAATCTGCCTTATTTCTGCACTATCTCCCGTGTCTGCTGAGAGGATGGGTGAAATTGTGGAGCATGTGAAGAATAGGGCTATAATTTTGCCATCCTATTGATGACGGTCTTGCCTAACTTAGTAAAATTAACCAGTTATAATTCTATTTGGCACCTTAATTAGAAAATTAGCTTTGGCTTTCAAATTATTGCACCCAAATAGTCTCACTCATTGCACACTTCATTGATTAATTAAATCTCCAGAAACAACACTTCCAAATAAATTTGTAGAGTATAATATTAATCATTTATAGAACAGAGAACGTAGACCAGTACAGCTCAGGAATTAAATGTATTTAAACATTGTACTTAAACTTCAGCCCAAAGTTGTGCCAACGCCGCTAAAAGTAAATCAAAAAACTCCCAAAAAACGATCCCTCCTACCTACACAATACCAATATCCCTCCATCTTCCTGACATCTATGTGCCTATCCAAACATGTCCTAAAAGCCTCTAATGTATTTGCCTCTACCACCAGACCAGGCAGCACATTCCAGACATCCACTACTCTCTGAGTAAAAAACTTACCCCTCACATCCACTTTGAACCTACCCTCTCACACCTTCAAAGCATGCCCTCAGGTTTTAGATAATTCAACCCTGGGAAGCAGATAATCCCCGTCTATTCTATCTGTGTCTCTCATAAACTTATACACCTCTGTCAGATCTCCCCTCAGCCTCCACCGCTCCAGAGAAAACAACCCAAGTTTATCCAGCCTCTCATGAGGACACATGCCCCCTAAATCAGGCATCCTGGTGAACCTCTTCTGCACCCTCTCCAAAGCCTCGACATCCTTCCTATAGTGGGGTGACCAGAACTGTATGCAAAACTTCAGTTGTGTCCTAATCAGTTTTACAACGTTGCAACATAACCTCTTGACTTTTGAACTCAATGCCTCGACTAATAAAAGCAAGTATTCCATAAGCCTTCTTAACCACCCTATCAATCTTTGTAGCCACTTTCAAGGAGCTATGAACTTGGACCCCAAGATCTCTCTGCTCAGCAACACTGTTAGGTGTCTTGCCCTCAACAGTGTACTTTTCCTTGCATTTTCCCTGCCAAGGTGCAACACCTCACATTTATCTGAGTTTAATTCCAACTGCCATTTCTCTTGCCCTATCTGCAACTGATCTATATCGCACTGTATTCTTTGCCAGCCTTCTACACAATCCAGAACTCCACCAATCTTGGTATCATCCACAAACTTACTAACCCACCCATCTACGTTTTCATCCAGGTCATCACAAACAGCAGAGGTCCCAGCACAGATCCCTGCAGAACTCCACTAATTACATTTGTAGACTTGCAGATTGTTTAAAACAAAATGCTCAAATTCACAGTTACCCACATGATGAGTTCCTAGTATTATATCTGCCCTTGTAAAATGCTGGTCAGAAGTCAGACACTGGCAGGGATGAACTTCAGACTGAAAAAAACTAACAACGGATTCAGAATGCCATGGGAAAAGTGCTCTATTTACCCATCACCTTGAGTACACCATAACAATGACCACATTTCAAGATTGGTGTGTGAAGGAGGGTGAAGACGGGGATTGAAGAGGTGGCCAGACACTGAGATTTCAGAGTTCAAAATAAAATTTATTGTCAAGAGTACATACATGTCATCACATACAACCCTGAGATTCTTTTTCCTGCAGGCATACTCAGCAAATCTATAATAGTAACTGTAAACAGGATCAAAAGCATAGAAGACAACACACTGTTGAAATGTAACTATAAACAAGTAGCAATAAACTACAAGAACATGAGTTAACAAGATTGTGTCTTTAATGTGAGATAATTATTGTGGGAACATCTCAATAGAAGAGTGTAGCTATCCTCTTTTGTTCCCTGATGGTTGAGAGGTAGTAACTGTTCTTGAACCTGGTGGTGTGAGTCCTGAGGCTCTTGTACCTTCTGCCTGATGGATGCTGCTTTCCTGCAACAGCGTTTCATGTAGATGTGCTCAATGGTTGGGGGAGATTTACCCATGATGCACTGGGATGAATCTACTACCCTTCGAAGGATTTTCTGCTCAGGGGCATTGCTGCTCCCATACCAGGCCGTAACGCAGCCAGTCAATAAACCTTCCACTACACATAGATAGAAGTTTGCCAAGGTTTTTGATGTCATGCTATAGCTCCGCAGACTCCTAGGAAAGCAGAGGTGCCATTGTGCTTTCTTTGCAATTACAGTTATATAATGGGTCCAGGACACACTGAGTTTCAATAATAGAAGAACAGGTAGAAAAACGAGTTCAGAGTGGAGCAGAGTTGGGAATGGAGTCTTTAGAGTCAAGAGAACCATCCCTCAATTAGTGACCACCAAAATGTATAAAACGAAACCAGGAAATATCAACATGCCAAAAATTTAATCAAGGCCACAATTACAGTTGTAGACTACTCTGTTATATGGATTCCCTTCTTGCCTGCCATTGTTTGTGCCATTGCTTCTTCTCAGTGCTCACCCACGGACAGCCTTGAAGGGTATGTCAAGCAGCACTGGATGGCCAGTCTAACACAGTCCAGCCTGGCTTAAGACTGTTAACAGCCATACTGGAGTGGCAGTGATAGGAATGCAAATAGTGTATTTTCAATAGTCCAGAGTCATAGCCACTTCCTATTAGCTATAGGTAAGTAATCTACTGAAGTGTCAATACGTCCTCAAAGTCCAGCAAAAATCTGAGCTCCACCACCACCAGAATCTGGTTAGCCACTGAGGTATGTGACACTAATGGTCAGGCTTCCCAAGTGTTGGCACAAATCCAGCTACAATTTCCTTGCTGGAATGGATTACCCACTGACTACACACAGACACAAATGTATGATTGGAAGGAGGTACCTGCATTCCACAGGTGTCTGCTGGATGACTGAAACTGAACACCTGCATTCCCCAGGTGTATGCTGGATGACTGGAACAGGACACCTGCATTCCCCAGGTGTATATTGGATGACTGGAACAGAACACCTGCATTCCCCAGGTGTATGCTGGATGACTGGACCAGGACACCTGCATTCCCCAGGTGTATGCTGGATGACTGGACCAGGACACCTGCATTCCCCAGGTGTACGCTGGATGACTGGAACAGGACACCTGCATTCCCCAGGTGTATGCTGGATGACTGGAACAGGACACCTGCATTCCCCAGGTGTACGCTGGATGAATGGAACAGGACACCTGCATTCCCCAGGTGTATATTGGATGACTGGAACAGGACACCTGCATTCCCCAGGTGTACGCTGGATGACTGGAACAGGACACCTGCATTCCCCAGGTGTACGCTGGATGAATGGAACAGGACACCTGCATTCCCCAGGTGTATATTGGATGACTGGAACAGGACACCTGCATTCCCCAGGTGTACGCTGGATGACTGGAACAGGACACCTGCATTCCCCAGGTGTATGCTGGATGACTGGACTAGGACACCTGCATTCCCCAGGTGTACGCTGGTTGAATGGAACAGGACACCTGCATTCCCCAGGTGTATGCTGGATGAATGGAATGGGACACCTGCATTCCCCAGGTGTATATTGGATGACTGGAACAGGACACCTGCATTCCCCAGGTGTACGCTGGATGACTGGAACAGGACACCTGCATTCCACAGGTGTATGCTGGATGAATGGAATGGGACACCTGCATTCCCCAGGTGTATGCTGGTATACCATGCCCCAGGTGACTGAAACTAGATAGTGGGGACGCCCCAGGACACCTCACTCCAGCATGGACAAAACCCAAGCATCTCGAGTTCCAGCTAGGCATGTTATGGTCCTCAGCAACAACTTTAAAAAATGTAATCAATACCACAACCGGCTAGTTCTAGTTCAACTGTTGATGCCTACACGGCATGACCAGAATTCTCCATTAGTGTAGATTTCCAGCAACTGCTGTGTCTGTATCTCAGCAGGTTGAAAATTGTCTTTCTTTAAACTCTTTTCCTTCCGTCCTCATCCATCTCCCTCCATTTAAATCTCCTCCAGAGCAGAATTAACAAACCTTCACCACCTCCTCCCAACCATCATCATCATAGGGTGTCACTCTGTTTCTCCTAGGCTCCACCCTACCACAGATATTCTTTAACCTCAATTGCTTCCTTTTCCACAGATGCTGGCTGACTTTCACAGTGTTTCTTGTCTTAATTTCAGATTACCAAGACCTACATTTTTATACCATTTCACCTTAAGTATCTACATGTGCAACCCCGCCAGCTTCAATCTAAACCAGGGGTTCCCAACCTGGGGGTCCACGGACCCCTTGCCTAACGGTATTGGTCCATGGGATAAAAAATTTGGGAGCCCAATCTAAACAATGCCTCACTAAATTACAACGATACATTTAACTTTTTCTCTGTTGTGGCTTTGAGGTTTGCGTGCCTCAATGACCAGGAGGGCTATGTTGACTGGAGTCGGGGCTTTATGCTTTGACTCTTGGTAGGGTCACCCAAGCCAAACAGGTCAAAGGGCAGAGGCCAGACCAAGAGTGGTCCACCGGTCCTCCAGGTTTGGGTGTTCAGCTCGGAGCTAACAACCCTGGCTGGTAAAACAAAATTGTTACAGAAACTGCAATGAAGAATCCTTCTACCGCGACGGTATTCCTGAGTCTCCATGCAAGACATGCATGACTGACAGTAGTGAAAACCAAGAGGAAGCTACTTACACAATGAAGGAAACTCTGAACACCGCCAGAGATGGACGACCTTCATTGCTGCCCTAAACGCTAGCGGTATAATGGGTAATAGGATAAGGTTTAACTTTTACTGTGTTCAATGTATTTAAAGATGCACTTAGACACACAAATAGATAGGCAGGAAATAGAAGGTGATAGATCAGGGTTTCCCAACCTGTTCTATACCTTGGACCAATACCATTAAGCAAGGGGTCCATGGACCCCAGGTTGGGAACCCTTGGTTAGCAGATGGGTTTAATTGGATTAACATCACGGTTGATGCAGACACGGTCAATTGAAGGGTTTGTTCCTGTGCTATCCCTTTTCATGTAAGAGGCTATAATTGTGACATAACTGAGGTGGCTGTATATTTCTCTAACTGATAATTTAACAAGAAATTGGTACTACTGGTGTGCATTTAATCGCAGGGCTCACTTCCATGGTATTTTGTAGCAAGCTGAGAAAACAATAGGGATTATTATTGGTGGTCCGTGAGTGCCTCATTTTGTTGCTGAATGGTGGGAGATCTATTGTGAGGAAAGAGGCATATGTTACATGCAGTTATATATATTTTAAATCAGGGGTTCTTAACTGGGGGTCCGTGGATAGATTCCAGGGAATCCATGAACTAGGATGGGAAAAATTACATCTTTATTTTAACTAACTTCTAACAGAAATTTAGATCCTTCAATGATGATGTAGGCAACAACCACAGTAGGATTAGCGGACCCTGTGACTTTGTCACCAATAGAAATCACAGATATTTTCATGTCACATTACAGCTGTTACAAATATTTCAAAATACCATTTAAAGCACACTCACCATTACTTTGAAATTACAGTAGTTATTTGTTGCATTAATAAAGAAGCACATATATGTCATGTAAAAGTAAAACTTAGAAAACTAAAGTAGAAAATACCTGAACAATCCCTTGACTACTTGCAATTAATTAAAGAAAAAAACTTAAGACAAAAATTTACAATTGAAGTAAGGAATAGATTTCAAAGTCTAGAAATAGAATCTATTGAAGATGATAGCAATCATGTAGAAATGAAATTTAACTCCCTAAAGGATGCCTTGGTAGAATCAACGAAGTCAGTAATTCCTAAAAAAAGAAAAAAGCACAAAGTATAAATGGATGACAGAGGAAATCAAAAATCCAATGGAAGAAAGGAGACGGAAGAAAGCAAATCCAATAGAATACAAGTCCTCAGATAAAAAAGTTAAAAGCTTATGTCAAAAAGCCAAAGAAGAATGATTAAACCAGAAATGTGAGCAAATAGAAAGAATCCCTATTACTGATCCAAAAAGGTTATACCAACATATCAAGAATATCACTGGTAAAAAGCTCCTGTTCTTCAGGTGGATGTTTGCAAGCAAAGGATGGTACCATTATCATGAAAAAAAATGAGATTATGAACAGATGGACTGAGTATATTCAGGAATCGTTTGAAGACGATCAAGGCAAAAAACCAGAAATTAAGAAAAACATTGACGGTCCAAGTATTTTAAAATCTGAAGTTTGTAATGCAATAAATAAGATGAAGAAAGGAAAGGCAGCAGGTCCTGATAAATTTGCAATAGAACAAATTATTGCCCTTGAAGATTATGGAATTGAAAAACTAACTGATTTAATCAATGACATTTATGATACTGGAATAATACCAGAAGAGATGATATTGGAGCAATAGAATGTGAATTACATAGGACCATAATACTTTAAGAATTTTAATGACAAGAGCTAGAAGTAAGATACAAGCTGAAATAGGCAAAGAACAATGTGATTCTGTGAAAGATAAAGGTACAAGAAATGCAATATTGATGTTAAGGATACTATCAGAACGAGCTATTCAAGTGCAAAAAGATTTGTTTGTTTTATCGACTACACAAAAGCATTTGATAAAGTGAAGCACAATAAGTTATTTGAAGTATTACAGAAAACTCTAAATCTAGATTCGAAAGACATCCGCCTAATCAGAAATCTGTACTGGGAACAAACTGCCACTGTAAGAATAGATGGAGAAGTGAGTCAGTTTACGAAAATCAAGAGAGGCGTTAGACAAGGGTGTGTTTTCTCCCTTGATTTATTTAATGTGTACAGTGAAACAATATTACAAAAAATAACAGACATCTTGGGAATCAAAGTTGGCGGTGAAAACATCAATAATTTCAGATATGCAGACGACACTATGTTAATTGCAAGTACGGAGGAAGACCTACAAAACTTAATTGATATAATTGTTGAAGAAGGTGCAAAAAGACAGAACATATGGTGATATCCAGAAAGAAGGAGAATCCTATCTGCAGGCTGAGAATAAATGGGGAAGACATAAAACAAGTACAGAACTTTTGCTACTTAGGAAGCTGGGTGACATCGGATGGCAGGTGCGACTTGGACATCAAAAGAAGAATGGGGATGGCAAAAGACACCTTTACGGGAATGAAGAGTATACTGACCAATACTAAACTAGGCATGACAACCTGCCTCACAGTACTGAAATGTTATGTTTATCCAGTTATGTTATATAGCTCAGAATATTGGACAATATCTAATAACATGAAGAAACGAATTGTAGCAGCAGAGATGTGGTTTTTGAGGAGGATGTAAAGAATATCATGGACAAAACGAATATCTAACTAGGATGTCATGAACAGAGCAAACACAAAAAGAGAAATAATGTATGAGATCATGAAAAGGCAACGTAACTTCATTGGACATGTGATTAGGAAAGAGGAGTTAGAATGCACGGTAACTATGGGAAAGATTGAAGGGAAGAAAGCAAGTGGAAAACAATGATGATGGAGACAGCAGCCAGAGAACTGAAAATGAATACCAATGAATTGATCCACTTGACCTGAAACAGGAGTGTGTGGGCCATGGCAGTCAAAGCTCAAACTGGGCATGGCACCTGATGATGATGATATTACTAAGATTCAAAGTTCAAAGTACTAGTTTATTTTATATTTTGAAAACTGCATTTCAATATAATTGGTTTCTTTTGAAATCCTACATAGTTTAGTTTCTATATCTAAATCACAAGCTTCACCAGACTGCCAAATGGGTCCATGGCATAAAAACTGTTATGAGGGGGTGGTAAGGTAGCTAAGCACAACAGCACAGGCGACCTAGATTCACTTCCCATCACTGCCTGTAAGAAGGTTGTACGTTCTCCCTGTGACTGTGCGAGTTTCCTCCGGGTGCTCTGGTTTCCTCCCACAGTCCAAAGACATATCGGTTGATAGACTGTTTAGTCATTGTAAGTGATTAGGCTAGGGTTAAATCGATGGATTGCTGGGAGGTGTGGCTCAATGAGAGCACGTTCTTGGATAGTGTGAGCATTTTCTATTAAAATATCAGGAATAACAATGAACAAGATGTCCTCATGTTATTCTAGGATCCAACACTTGAAATTCAGGATTGGTAAAATATGTCACTTTATGATCCTACACATGGTTGACACTTAACTGAGTTCTGCATGTGAATAATTACCAAATATTACAAAAGAAATTAAATATAAACTTAGCTTGTATCCCTCATTTAATAAGTTTCTGTTAATTTCAGTCTAAAACTTCCCAGTTCATTGAAGATGTATCAACATTCCAGTTCAAGTTTATTGTCATTCAACCGTACACATGTATACAGCTAAATGAAACACCATTCCTCTGAGGTCAAGGTGCAAAATACCTCCATGCCAAGGCCAGCATTTGATAAAAATGATAAACTTGGGAAAATCTGGTGTTCATCCTAGCTAAGGTGTGGGGTTCAATAACTAGGTGTTTCAAGATGAGGGGATGGTCATTCCAAGAAGGAAATGAGGTTAACCGTGAGAGGCATAGATAGGGTAGACAATCTTAATTTTTCCTCAGGGTAGAAATGTCAAACACTAGAAGACAGGATTATAAGGTTAGAGGAGGGAAGTGTAAAGGCGAAGCAAAGGGCAAGTTTTCTTATTTCCTGACTTGTTCTTTGGTTGGGCAGCTTTTATTGAACAGCTGTGGTACCATGAGCCGTAATCAGGAGCGCTGCGTACACAGGATCCTTAACATTATAAAGGATCCCACCCAGCCACCCAGCATCCTCTTTGACCTTCTACCATCAGGCAAGAGACTCCGATCCATAAAACAACAATGGTCAGGGTGGGAAACAGTTTCTTCCCTCAGGCCAGTAGGCTTCTGAACTCCCTGCATCTAGTTTGAAGTGGCACTAGATAATTTTTACTGTATCCTACAATATTTAATTATGCACATTAATTTGCTTATTTAACCTTCCTAAGTTATTGTGTGTTATATGGACGTTATATGTACTACTGTTCCGGAGAAACGTTGCGTCCTTTAACGGTATACATGTATATAGTTAAATTCCAACAAACCTAACTTGACTTGACCTTAAATACCAAGACAGAGACCCAGTCCTGGTAGGGGTGCTGTGTGGTTTGGAGAGAAACCCTGAGAGAGGTGGCGTCCCACCCCTCCCCGCTGCCCTCGGCCTTGGTGGTGGCAGGGGGGCAGGGCTGGGAGGTGAAAACTACTGAGGGAGGGGAGATTAACTGCAGGTCCTCCCAAGGAAACCTCAAATCCTCTAATCGGGAAATCAGAGCCCTTGACCCCACCCTACGCCTGCCCCTGCCCGTGATCACCACCCTCCCGGGTAATTGGGGTCCCGCGTCCTCACCTCCAGCCTGTGGTCAGGGCTCCGGACATCAACCGCTGTCACCCAACCCCAGGGGTCGCCCTCCCGCCAAATACCACCCACCTGCGCCCGAAGCCTGAGGCCTGCTCCCTTCGACGCTGCGGTCGACATCCCCGCTCACTACCTCCGCCTCTCTCCATCCACCACACCCTCCCCGCAAGCCCTGAGCCTCGCTCGCCGCCCCGGTGTAGCCTTCCCACACCCCACCTGGGTCGGTTGGCGGCGACGACCGGCTCCGGTGGCGTCGCGGCCGATGGAATTGGCGGCGCTCATTCAAAAACATCCCGGCGAGCCCCGCGCGCCGGGCCGGGCCCAGATATCTGCCCGCAGCGGGGAGGGGTGCTCCTGTGACTCCTTCAGAACTACTACCCGCACAGAGTACCTAAAACCTCCCGTTTTAGTCTCCAATGAGAATAGTTATTTATATTAGCGTCAATTGACTGCTTGCCAGAGTTGCTGGAGTGAGCATTCAGGTCATGAAGGAGAAATAAATTATTGTCATCCCCTCCGCTTCCGCGGATGGACCGACCCTAGAACTCGCGCCCACGTGACACGGGGGTGCGGCCGAATCCGCGCTTCCACCACGTGGCGCGGCCATGTTGAGCACGTGATCAAGATGCGTACCACGTGTTACGGTGGCCGGAGCTGATTGGATGGTAGTTCGCACCCCGGCTGGGGATGATAAAGCATATGCGCGATGCACCGCCGCCATATTATTTGGTTGGAGGTGACAAAACAGTATTGGGTGCGACCTATGGACCATTCTGCACATTTATCCATTCAAGTATTACCTGATTTGCAAGTTTATTAGTGGTATTAAACAGAAAAATGCAAAACACAAGGTGTAATCGATAAGGATTGTAGAGTTCGGGTGTAATTCAGGTTTATGATGTGGTCTAGGTTCTCCTTCCAGTTCAGATCGTTCTTTTTTGTTCCTACTTTTGGGAGGTTTTCCTGGGGATAATGAACATCGAGCTGAACTGTATTCAAATATGTCTTTTGACTTATCTTCTGTGTTTTTGCTCTTTTATTGTTGCTGTTTGTTTTTTTTTTGTATGTCTGGACTCAACTGGACTGGTCAAAGAACACTGAGACTGTCTACAAGAAGGGTCAGAGCCGTCTCTATTTCCTGAGGAGACTGAGGTCCTTTAACATCTGCCGGACGATGCTGAGGATGTTCTACGAGTCTGTGGTGGCCAGCGCTATCATGTTCGCTGTTCTGTGCTGGGGCAGCAGGCTGAGGGTAGCAGACACCAACAGAATCAACAAACTCATTCGTGAGGCCAGTGATGTTGTGGGAATGGAACTGGACTCTCTGACGGTGGTGTCTGAAAAGAGGATGCTGTCCAAGTTGCATGCCATCTTGGACAATGTCTCCCATCCACTACATAATGTACTGGGTGGGCACAGGAGTACATTCAGCCAGAGACTCATTCCACCAAGATGCAACACAGAGCGTCATAGGAAGTCATTCCTGCCTGTGGCCATCAAACTTTACAACTCCTCCCTTGGAAGGTCAGACACCCTGAGCCAATAGGCTGGCCCTGGACTTATTTCCTGGCATAATTTACATATTATTATTTAATTATTATGGTTTTATATTGCTATATTTATACTTGGTTGGTGCAACTGTAATGAAACCCAATTTCCCTCGGGATCAATAAAGTATGACTATGACTATGTCGCGGGAGGGGCATTCGATATTTTTTCAATGGTTTGCTTCCATGGTGTTTTGTTTCGTGACTGTGGGGAAGACAAACTTCAGGATGTACACTGCATTCATACTTTGATAATAAATGTACTTTGAACCTTGAAACTTTAATTGGTGAAGAAAAGGTTTAGAAAGTGTGTATTTTCTCAAGTGCGAGTCAAAGTAGAGTTTATTGTCATGTGCTGAAATACATATACTTCATGGCCACTTTACTAGCTACTTCCTGTATTTAATAAAGAGGCCATTGAGTGTATGTTTGTGGTCTTCTGCTGCTGTAGCCCTTTAAATTCAAGATTCAACGTGCATTCAAGATGCTCTTCTGCACATCACTGTTCTAATGTGTGGTTATTTGAGTTACTGTCAGCTTGAACCAGTCTGGCATTTCTCCTCTGACCTCTCTCGTTGACCAGGCATTTTTATCCACAGAACTGCCAATCTGTGGGTGTTTTTTTTATTTTTCACACTCTTCTCTGTAAACTCAAGAGACTGCTGTGTGTGAAAATCCTAGGTCAGCGGTCCCCAACCACATGTTGAGGTGAGTATAACCCTACTTGAACACCCCCCCCCCCCGGGTCAGCCGGTCCTCAAGTATATTGTCAATATTAAAACGGTCTGTGGTGCAAAAAAGGTTGGGGACCCCTGTCCTAGGTGATCAGCAGTTTCTAAGATATTCAAACCACTCTGTCTGGCACCAATAATCATGCCATGGTCAAAGTAATTTCTTCCCCATTCTGATGTTTGATCTGAACAACAACTGAACCTCCAGCATTTTCTGTGTGTGTCACAAGGGGGGCGCCGGGCACGGACCCAAATGCGAGAGACAAACATGTCTTGTGAGGTTAATTAAATTGAGTTTATTGCTCATTACAAGGAGAGCAAAGCAGAAGCAGGAATAGCGTAATGGACAAGGACTAAGGGTCTGGACTAGGCTGGGACTAAGGGTCTGGGCTAGGACTCGGAACACAGACCACGGAACCAGGACTCGGAACACGGACCTCGGAGCCAGGACTTGATACTTGAAACCTCCAGAGCCAGGACTTGATACTTGAAACCCTCAGAGCCAGGACTTGATACTTGAAACCCCCAGAGCCAGGACTTGATACTTGAAACCTCCAGGGCCAGAAACTCTTCTTATTCATGGGACAGACTCAGACACAGGACATAAAACGTTGAGCCGGGAATCCTTCTTAGACACAGGATGGAGTCGGGACTCTTACATACCTCATGGAGATCTTGTGACTCTCTTATGAGAATGATGTAATGGTCTTTTGGAGGTCACCTGATGTAATTTTCCCACCGATGTAAGGTCATGTGATGACAGGTTCCTCATGGGTATAAAAGGGAAGACCCCTAGTGACGCAGTTAATTTCCAGTTAGAACATCAATGAGATACTCCGCTCCACTGCGTATTTGCATTATGGCGCAGTTTTGATTTTAAATGGAGTTTTATGTTCTATTGTAAGGTACAGAAGTCTGGGCCGGCAATTTGACCAATCGCTGCCAGATTTGTTAATGTATATTTTCAGTAACATTGGAGAGTGAAGACGGGACCCTGATGGAGACGTTTGACGGGTTTGGAAAGCATCGAACATTATTGAATTGGTTCAAGAAAGAGTGATCTGCATGAGATAGCCTCTGCTAAAAAGGCAGCAGAAAGGCTGTGCAGGATCTATTCCACGGAGGAAGGTCTGTGCCTTTAAAACTGTTTTATTTCCATCATCGTGAATTCTGTGGACAAGGCAGGACCTGGCTGGGAGTGGCAGTGACGTCGTGTCTTCGAGGAATTCGTTACTTCATGAAAGTCTCTCCTAATCGACTATATAAGTTTCTTGGACTTAAAAATTTACCATTCAAAGAACTGTGTTTGAATTTATCGCGAAGAAGGCTAATGGAATGTTGGCCTTTATTACAAAGGGAATTGAGTACAAGAGCAAAGAAATCCTTTTGCATTTGTACAGGGCCCTGTTGAGACCACACCTGGAGTATTGTGTGCAGTTTTGGTCTCCAGGGTTAAGGAAGGACATCCTGGCTGTGGAGGGGGTGCAGCGTAGGTTCACTAGGTTAATTCCTGGGATGTCTGGACTGTCTTACGCAGAGAGGTTAGAGACACCGGGCTTGTACACGCTGAAATTAAGGAGATTGAGGGGGGATCTGATTGAGACATATAAGATTATTAAGGGATTGAACAAGATAGAGGCAGGAGATATGTTCCAGATGCTGGGTGAGTCGCGTACCAGAGGGCATGGTTTAAGAATAATGGGTAGGTCATTTAGGACAGAGTTGAGGGGGAACAACTTCTCCCAGAGAGTTGTGGAGGTGTGGAACGCGCTGCCTCAGAAGGCAGTGGAGGCCAATTCTCTGGATGCTTTCAAGAAGGAGCTAGATAGGTATCTTATGGATAGGGGAATCAAGGGTTATGGGGACAAGGCAGGAACCGGGTATTGATAGTAGATGATCAGCCATGATCTCAGAATGGCGGTGCAGGCTCGAAGGGCCAAATGGTCTACTTCTGCACCTATTGTCTACTTAAGAACTGGTTTCGCATTTATCACTTTAAGAGTTAGTACTGAGTAGCAGTTTAATGAATGGCCGCATAGCCGTTTACTTCCGATTGGGGTTTTCGTTTTTTTATTATTGTTTATCAGGGTTTAATAAATGCTTGTTTGTTTATAAATCCTGACTCGATATATTCATTGTTGCCAGACAGACTCAGACACAGTACATAAAACACCGAGCTGGGGATCCTCCTTAGACACAGGATGGAGTCGAGACTCTTCGTGACACAGGGTCAGGACCCTTCCAGGGTACAGGGCCGGGACCCCTTTTAGATGCAGGACATGGATACAGAGACCACACAACGATAATTATAACGCTCCAAGCAGCGGCGAGCTCTTGACCCACCCCGGCGGGTTAACTGACTAACCCGCTCTGGCAAGGGAAGGCGGCTTGCTGGCACTCGCTTCGGGAGGAGACTAGGCTTGCTCCAGCCAGATGACATTGGCTGGCAGTCCCTTCGTTAATGCTCTCGCACCGAATAGCTGAAAGCCGGAGACTTATAAACTGCCGGTGCAGCCGACAGTAAATTGCCTCCAATCACCGAGCCCAAGGGACCCGGGAAAACAGGGAACCAAAGGGAAACATGGAGTCAACGGTCCGGATTGTAACGCAAACAAAGTAAATTTAAAGGGAACCTGATCCGGACCATGACAGTGTGTGTCTCCGGATTTCCAGCATCTGCAGGATCTCTTGTGGTTATAAATTGTTCTTCTGTTCATGCTGAGTGAAGATTACGCCTCTGGGCACTTTGAAGCTGGTGTCTTGGGAGCTGTTGAGGGGGCACAAGGTGCTCTAGATTTCCCTGTCACCTGAGCTCATTGTTCTCATTCCCATTCCATGTCTAACATCTGAACCTCTTGACCATGTCTGCATGCTTTTGTACAAGGAATTTTTGCTCACAGAACTGCCACTCACTGGATTTTTTTTTCACACCATTCTCTTTGCATTAACCAGCAGGTCTACAGCTGTACCTAGTAAAGTGGCCACTGAGCGTATGTTTGCCCAGGGAGAAAGAAAACTTGAGTGTGAGCTCGTTTAGTCGTTTTGACATTTGCTGTCATACTCCAAATCTCAGATGAAATTGAAGTTTAAATCTGGAGCATTTGTGAAAGAGTCCTTAAGAAAAGATCTGATGTGTTGGTGTCAACAGAAGTGTTTGCTGCTAAGCTTGGCATGCCAGAGTTCTGTACATTTAATCGTGTGTGATTTATTGATCCAAAGTAACACTTCAAGGTTGTAGGAGCTTTTCCTGAACCTGACACAATTACCTCAAATCATTTCAGACAATTTAAGATGAACTGCCATAGTCCTTCTGGTGAAGGTGCTCCCACAGGGCTGTTGGGAATCCCAGGATTTAGACCAGACAATGGTAGGTCAGGGTAATGTACAATTTGGCAAGGAAAATACAAGTGGTGGCAATCCTCTGTCTGAGGCTCTTGCCCTTGGAGGCAGTAGTTGTGAGATTGGAGATACTATTTGCAGGGTTGTATTTTACAGATATCTTATGTGTGCTCAGTGCTGTGTTTGACCGTTGGTTCTGTGTCTTGCACCTTGGCCCTGGAGTAATGCTGTGTCATCTGGCTCTATTTATGTAGGGTCATGTGAAGCCATGACAGCAGGTGGTGGAAGGTTGTATGATCAGCTGGTGCAGATCACAAGCCCTGGTTACATGACCACTGACGTCAGGCAGACAATCTCTGAAGAGCGTTGATAATGGCTGGTGTCACCTGTCTTGTAAAGACACCGCCCAGGTGAAGGCAATGGCAAACCACTTCTGTAGAAAAATTTGCCAAGAACAATCACAGTCATGGAAAGACCATGATCACCCATGTCATACGACACAGCACATAACGATGAAGATGATGATGAAATACATCACTTAAATGAAATCAAATGAGTGAGGAGCAGCAAGAATCAGCTGGGGGAATCCTGCAAGTGTTGCCACGCTTCTGGTGCCAGCATGGCATTCTCACAACTGACTAATGCGAAGTATACAACTCACGGGGAGAACGTGCAGACTCCTTATAGATAGCAATGCAAATAGAACCTCAATCTTACAGCTGGTGCTGTAATATTGAGCATTATGCTAACCTCTACGGTACCCTGTTGTCCTTACTAGGTACTCATGCTGCTTCTGCACTTAGTTTTTCATTGAACCCAAGTGTATACACCTGTACACCTGCTTATTAATGCAAACACCTAATTGGACAATCATGGGCCAGCATCTCAATGCATAAAAGCCTGCAGACATGGGCAGGAGGTTTGGTTGTTCAGACGAAATATCAGAATAGGGAAGAAATGTGATCTAAGTTACTTTAACTGTGGAATGGTTGTTGGTTCCAGATGGGGTGATTTGAGTATCTCAGAAACTGCTGATCTCCTAGGATTTTCATGCACAACAGTGTGTAGAGTTTAGAGAATGGTGCAAAAAAAAAAAAACACAAAAAAAATCATGAGTGGCAGTTCTGTGGGTGAAAATTCCTTGTTAATGGGAGGTCAGAAGAGAATGGGCAGACTGGTTCAAGCTGACAGGAAGACAACAGTAACTCTCATAACAGTGGCAGGCAGAAGAGCATCTCTGAATGCACAACACATCAACCTTTTGCAGCAGCAGAAGTCCATATGACAAGAAGATATAGAAGTAGAATTAGGCCATTTGGCCCATCGTCTGCCTCACCTTTTCAACGTGGCTGATCCATTTTTCTTCTCAGCCCCAATCTCCCGCCTTTTCCCCCATAACATTTCATGCCCTGACTAATCAAGAACCTAGCAAACTCCACTTTAAATATACCCAATGGTTTGGCCTCTACTGCCTTCTGTGGCAATAACTTCCGACTTCCCAGCTCTTTATTTCACCCCTCTCCCTCTGCTATCACCTACTACCTTGTACCTTGTAATTCTTCCTCTCTTCCCCCACCTTTTTATTCTGACTTCTAATCTTTCTTCCCCCCAGTCCTGATGGAGTATCAACTTGAAACATCGACTGTTTACTTTTTTCCATAAGTGCTGCCTAGCCTGCTGAGTTCCTCCAGCATTTTGTGTGTTATGCCTCTTTCAGAACCCTGGGGTGCAGTCCATCTGATCCAGGTGACTTATCCACTTTCAGCTTCCCAAGCACCTTCTGCCCCCCAACACATAGCATGCATTCAGTCACCTTTTTATGAGGTATAGAAGGTACCTAATAAAGTGGCCACTGAAAGTATTTTATTGATGTAATCTCTGAGGATGACAAAGTAGTTGTGTTGAAGTGTTGTTTCTGTCAGAATACATACAGCAAGCGCCACAAATTTCTAGGTGGCCATAGTATGTTTTTATTTTGACTGGAAATACATTAGCTTCAACATCACAAGGATACATCTTTGAAATAGTGGCCACAGGATCCTTTAAGAATATCCACCTGATAGGACAGATGAGAAGACCATAAGACTACAAAATATGGGAACAGAATTGGACCATTTGGCCCATCGAGTCTGCTCTGTCATTTCATCATGGCCAATCCACATTCCCTCTCAGCCCCAATCCCCTGCCTTCTCCCCGTATCCCTTCATGCCCTGACTAATCAAGAATCTATCAACATTTGCCTTAAATGTACCCAATGATTTGGCCTCCAACAGCTGCCTGTGGCAATGAATTCCACAGATTCACCACTCTGAATAAAGAAATTCCTCCTCAACTCTGTTCTAAAAGGACACCCCTCTGTCAGGCTCTCCCACCATAGGAAATATCCTCTCCACATCCTCTCTATTGAGGTCTTTCAATGTTCAATTGGTTTCAATGAGAAACTCATTCTTTTGAATTTCAGTGAATTCAAGCCCAGAGCCACTCTAGTATCTAATATCTCATTCATTTTTTACTAAGAATTAATTTACTGGAAGGAATAAGGTCCCAGCCTGTGCATAAAGTCAAGAGCAGAGTTGATGGAGGAGGAAGGGAAGCCCTTTTCTTTATTAAAAAAAAGGACATCTCCCTCGTCCTGGAATGAAAAGCCTCATCCTGAGAGCAGATGTGGCAGAGATGGAGGAATTGCGAGAAGGGGATGACATTTTTGCAAGGGATAGGTTGAGAAAAGGAATAGTTCAGATAGCTATGAGTCAGTACTCTGACTCTGCTCTCAAACACATCTCCCCCATTTCACACACATCTGCTCTCACTCCATCCTCCTGTCACCCCACTAGGAATAGGGTTCCCCTGATCCTCACCTACCACTCCACCAGCCTCCAGGTCCAACATATTATTCCGCCACCTCCAATGGGATCCCACCACTAAGCACGTCTTTCCCTCCCCGCCTCTCTCTGCTTTCCGCAGGGATTGCTCCCTACGCAACTCCCTTGTCCATTCATCCCCCCTATCCCTCCCCACTGATCTCCCTCCTGGCCCTTATCTGTGCAAGCGGAACAAGTGCTACACATGCCCTTACACTTCCTCCCTCACCACCATTCAGGGCCCCAGACAGTCCTTCCAGGTGAGGCGACACTTCACCTGTGAGTCAGCTGGGGTGATGTACTGTGTCTGGTGCTCCCGATGTGGTCATATATATATATATATATCTTGGCGAGACCTGACGCAGACTGGGAGATCATTTTGCTGAACACCTACGCTCTGTCCACCAGAGAAAGCAGGATCTCCCAGTGGCCACACATTTTAATTCCACGTCCCATTCCCATTCTGACATGTCTGTCCACAGCCTCCTCTACTGTCAAGATGAAGCCACACTCAGGTTGGAGGAACAACATCCTATATTCCATCTGGGTAGCCTCCAACCTGATGGCATGAACATTGACTTCTCTAATTTCTGCTAATGCCCCACCTCCCCCTTGTACCCCATCCATTATTTATTTTTATACACATTCTTTCTCACTCCTTTTTCTCCCTCTGCCTATACCCCTTGCCCATCCTCTGGATTTTTTCCCCCTCCCTGCTTTCCTTCTCCCTGGGCCTCCTGTCCCATGATCCTCTCATATCCCCTTTGCCAATCACCTGTCCAGCTCTTGGCTCCACCCCTCCCCTCCTGTCTTCTCCTATCATTTTGGATCTCCCCCTCCCCCTTTCAAATCTTTTACTAGCTCTTCCTTCAGTTAGTCCTGACAAAGGGTCTCAGCCCAAAACATCAACTGTACCTCTTCCTAGAGATGCTGCCTGGCCCGCTGTATTCACCAGCAACTTTGATTGTTGTTGCTTGAATTATTAGCATCTGCAGAATTCTTCATGTTCCAGCAACAACACTGAATGTCTTGGTTATTACTGATTTCTATACCAGGTATGCTCAAGCCTTCCCTACAAAGGATCACAGGGTGTCCACCATGGCCAAAGTGTTGTGGGAAAAGTATTTAATTCATTATGGTCTTTCCAGATTGATACAGTGATCAGGGGAGGGATTTTGAGAGTAGGCTCATACATGAATTACTGAGCATGCTTGGGTCGAGAAGTCAAGGATTTATCACCCTCAGGGTGATCCCCAGCCTGAGGTTCAACCAGGCATTGCTTGACATGCTTGGAACCCTGGATATCAGCAAGAGCAAACGGAGTCAGCATATTGGACATCTGGCCCCCTGCTACAACTGTACACAGAATGAAGCTACTGGATACTTGCCACGTTGATGTTTGGGCATGAAGTAAAATTGCCTGCAAACCTCTATTTTGGGACTGGTGGGGGAAAAAAAAAAAAAACAGAAAATAGGTGCAGGAGTAGGCCATTCAGCCCTTCCAGCCTGCACCGCCATTCAGTATGATCATGGCTGATCATCCAACTCAGAACCCTGTACCAGCCTTCCCTCCATATCCCCTGATCCTTTTAGCCACAAGGGCCATATCTAACTCCCTCTTAAATATAGCCAATGAACTGGCCTCAACCATTTCCTGTGGCAGAGAATTCCACAGATTCACCACTGTGTGAAGAAGTTTTTCCTCATCAGTCCTAAAAGGCTTCCCCTTTATCCTCAAACTGTGACCCCTCGTTCTGGACTTCCCCAACATCAGGAACAATCTTCCTGCATCTACCCTGTCCATTTCCTTTAGGATCTTATACGTTTCAATAAGATCCCCCCTCAATCTTCTAAATTCTAACAAGCCTAGTCGATCCAGTCTTTCTTCATATGAAAGTCCTGCCATCCCAGGAATCAATCTGGTGAACCTTCTTTGTACTCCCTCTATGGCAAGGATGTCTTTCCTCAGATTAGGGGACCAAAACTGCACACAATACTCCAGGTGTGGTCTCACCAAGGCCTTGTACAACTGCAGTAGTACCTCCCTGTTCTTGTACTCAAATCCTCTTACTATGAATGCCAGCATACCATTCGCCTTTTTCACCACCTGCTGTACCCACATGCCCACTTTCAATGACTGGTGTATAATGACACCCAGGTCTCATTGCACCTCCCCTTTTCCTAATCGGCCACCATTCAGATAATAATCTGTTTTCCTGTATTTGCCACCAAAGTGGATAACTTCACATTTATCCACATTAAATTACATCTGCCATGAATTTGCCCACTCACCTAACCTATCCAAGTCACCCTGCATCCTCTTAGCATCCTCCTCACAGCTAACACTGCCGCCCAGCTTCGTATCATCCGCAAACTTGGAGATGCTGCATTTAATTCCCTCATCCAAGTCATTAATATATATTGTAAACAACTGGGGTCCCAGCACTGAGCCTTGCAGTACCCCACTAGTCACTGCCTGCCATTCTGAAAAGGTCCTGTTTATTCCCACTCTTTGCTTCCTGTCTGCTAACCATTCTCTATCCACATCAATACCTTACCCCCAATACCATGTGCTTCAAGTTTACAGACTAATCTCCTGTGTGGAACCTTGTCAAAAGCCTTTTGAAAATCCAAATATACCACATCCACTGGTTCTCCCCTGTCCACTCTACTAGTTACATCCTCAAAAAATTCTATGAGATTTGTCAGACATGATTTTCCTTTCACAAATCCATGCTGACTTTGTCTGATCATTTCACCGCTTTCCAAATGTGCTGTTATCACATCTTTGGTAACTGACTAGCATTTTCCCCACCACTGATGTTAGGCTAACTGGTCTATAATTCCCCAGTTTCTCTCTCCCTCCTTTTTTTAAAAAAGTGGGGTTACATTAGCCACCCTCCAATCCTCAGGAACTAGTCCAGAATCTAATGAGTTTTGAATAATTATCACTAATGCATCCACTATTTCTTGGGCTACTTCCTTAAGCACTCTGGGATGTAGACCATCTGGCCCTGGGGATTTATCTGCCTTTAATCCCTTCAATTTACCTAACACCACTTCCCTACTAACATGTATTTCGCTCAGTTCCTCCATCTCACTGGACCCTCTGTCCCCTACTATTTCTGGAAGATTATTTATGTCCTCCTTAGTGAAGACAGAACCAAAGTAATTATTCAATTGGTCTGCCATGTCCTTGCTCCCCATAATCAATTCACCTGTTTCTGTCTGCAGGGGACCTACATTTGTCTTAACCAATCTTTTTCTTTTCACATATCTACAAAAGCTTTTACAGTCAGTTTTTATGTTCCCCACCAGTTTTCTCTCAATCTTTTTCCCCCCCCCTTCCTAATTAAGCCCTTTGTCCTCCTCTGCTGAACTCTGAATTTCTCCCAGTCCTCAGGTGAGCCACTTTTTCTGGCTAATTTGTATTCTTCTTTGGAATTGATACTATCCCTAATTTCTCTTGTCAGCCACGGGTGCACTACCTTCCTTGATTTATTCTTTTGCCAAACTGGGATGAACAATTGTTGTAGTTCATCCATGCTATCTTTAAATGCTTGCCATTGCATATCCACCGTCAATCCTTTAAGTGTCATTTGCCAGTCTATCTTAGCTAATTCACGTCTCATACCTTCAAAGTTACCCCTCTTTAAGTTCAGAACCTTTGTTTCTGAATTAACTATGTCACTCTCCATCTTAATGAAGAATTCCACCATATTATGGTCACTCTTACCCAAGGGGCCTCTCACAACAAGCTTGCTAATTAACCCTTCCTCATTGCTCAATACCCAGTCTAGAATAGCCTGCTCTCTAGTTGGTTCCTCGACATGTCAGTTCAAAAAACCATCCGGCATACATTCCAAGAAATCCTTTTCCTCAGCACCCTTACTAATTTGCCACAGACCTATCTAAAGCATGAGGAAGGAATTTCAAAAGGCTTATGAACTAGCAGAGGTCTCTGCTACCAAGCAGAATCAAGGAAACAAGAGGAGATATGATCAAAAGATTAGGTTCTCCCAACTGATGCCTGGAGACAAATCTAATAAGGAATTTGGAGATACCAGGGAAGCACCGGTTTGCTGACTGCTGTGTGGCTACACCTTCTGTAATGCAGAGCCAGATACCAAATGTGCCAGTTTCCTGGGTGAAGCCAACAGACAGGAATGGGCCTGTCAAAATTATCCATGGGAACCACATTTGCCTCTAGGACAAGAGGTATGCGCTGACTCAGTCTGGCATGGATCCTACACCTAATGGGAGGACTCTGCAGTGAAGTGGAAGAACAGAAAGGCAATCAGTGGAGACCAGAAGGAGACCTTAGCACTGAATTCTGTATAGACTCAGAATGAGGAAATGGTGTTGTGTTATACATTACCTTCAGCAAACTTCCCAATAATTGATGGAGGTTTCCAAACCTCCCCACGCTAATGCAGATCTGGGTGGGGGGTGGAGACAGAACTAGCAGTGGACAGGCAGTCTTGCAGCTGGATAGTGAAGGGAAACCAGGCTCCAAAGTAACTGGGGATGAAGCTGAGCTCAGTCAAATGACAGGGGGGACTTGAGTTGCCAGAAGGCACTAGTAATGATTAGGTGGTGATCTCTCCAAGTAGACAGGAAAGTGTCACAATGGGGTGCTGGGAACAGATCCAAATATGAGATACAGTCACTGAAGTACAAGGAACAGGACTTGACTAGAGTAGGGACATGACAGGATTCAGACCAGGAGCAGGGACAAGAACACAGACTTGGGCTAGGGAAAGTGGGAGCAGGACTAGAAACCATGGACTAGGAGGCAAGGCTACAACTCTGAACCCAGGACTGGACAAGGACCCAGAACCTGGGTCTTGCCCCAGGCTCAGACCCCAGAACCAGGCAAGGACATGACATGGCTGCAGGCTGGGGGCTAAGTTCTCAGAGCCCAGCTACAGGGACCCTCAAGGATTAGGTTCTTGGTGCTCAGAGAAAGACTGAGAACCAAACATCAACAGAGCCAGGACTCATCCTTCAACAAGCCAGGACTCATTTTTAACACAACACTAACATGAGACAGGACAGAACATAGACATAGAACCAGGACTTATCTTAAGACAAGCCAGGACTCAACTTTATCTCCACACCAAGGTGGGACAGGTCCACCTGTTGGGTAACAGCAGGACAGCCAGACTTACCCCACAGAGGCAAGGACAAGAAGAGACAAACACCAAAGAACAACAGACAGTTCCATCTCTGCTCCAGGGTGGCTCCAAGTCTCAGTTCAGCCAGTAACCTCAGCTGGCTACAGAAACAGCCAGATCCCTACATAGCTCAGAATGGCTGGCAGCCACTCAGCTGGCCCAGGAAACAGCCAAATCCATACTGCAAAGACAGTTCCAACTACCAACAGCAAGGCTCCATGAAGCAAAGGTTCTCCAACCAGCCCTAGAGATCACAAATGGCTTCACTAGCCTTCCATCAGCAGGTTACTCCCAGGAGACTGACAAAACAAACCAGCAGCCCATACTCAACCCCAAGGCTACTTATATTCAAAACCCCAAGACGGGAATCAGGTGCCTATGCTTAACTCAATCAAACGAGGGACAGCTGGAAGACTCGGAGTCTTGAGTCCACGGACTGGACCGTGAACTGGAATGCGGACTTCACAGACCAGACCGTGACAGAAAGATCCCAAGGAGTGTCAGAGGCTGAAGGAGAGGATAATGGGATAAGGAGGTCTCAAGGAGTCAGGAAACCCCCAGATAGGCTAGCCTATGATGCACCAGGGGAACAGAGTGTTGCATCTATCCCCCTAGTGAGATATGTCACTACCATTTACAAATGGATTGGAGGTCTTGACATCAGAAAATTTCTTTGAAAACTATGTTATTAATGATAAATTTCAAAGTCATGAGGATATGACTATTTTTAGTGGGGGGAGAGTGTAACGCCCTGTTAAAGGTTTTACTGTTAATGTAGGGTATTCAATGGAATGGTTTTCTGTAGAAGCAGTGTGTTCTGATGGTAGTGTTTGGGCTACTGTTAAAGACAAGGAATGCTTAGAAATGTTGTGTCATCCAATCAGGAGGGTGGAGAATGCCGGGGGAGCAGTTTTGTGACAGACACTGAAGAGGTTGCGAGGTCTTTTTTGGCAAGAGATGGAGAGAAAGGAAGCTTGAGAGAATCAGCAGTAGTATTCGATCCGGCAGGAATGTGCATGCAGACGGAGCCCAAGAGGGGAATTCTACCGGGGATCGGTGAATATGAGTTGGCGCCATGAGTACATCGGACATAATGGTTTTTGGAAAATTTGAGCTCCAATTACATTTGTCTGTTTAATTATGATGAGCCATTTTGTTTTCCTCTTTCTTTTCTTTAATAACTGCTTAAGTTAACATTCATAAATATACTTTCTTTATAATTGTATGCAGTGTATGGTCTGTCATTTCTTGCCACCAGGCGATTGCATGGGAGCAGTAAGTTACACAGTATTCACACAACTCGGGGTTCGGATGGGTGAGACATCCCAACCTCACTGGTTTGACGGGACATAAGTCATATTGACCCCAGACATACGGAGTCTGAGAAAGATGGTTTCCTCGCCCCTGAGTCTGGTGGCTGCTTGTGATGGACTAATGAGCCATCACTATAGAGATGCCCGGAAAGGGGGGGGGGGTTCACAAATTTTCTCTGATTTCTTTCAAGCTTATTGGCATCTTTCCTGTAGGTAAGTGACCAAAACTGCACATAATACTCCAAATTAAGCCCCACCAATGTCTTATACAACTTCAACACAACATCACAACTCCTGTACTCAATACTTCAAGTGTTGTTTGTAGGCATATGCAAGTCATATTTTATGTCTCTCTCAACCTCTCTGCAGAGGCCCAGATTCCGTTCACCAAGAAGATGGCGAGTGTGGCGGTGGAGGCGTTGCAGGTCGCAATCTTCGAAGTGGAGGTAAACAGTGAGGCAGTAGAGGTCCAGTGGGTGAAGGAGGGGCTGGTCATCCAGGCCGTGCCCAGGTGCCCGCTCCAGCAGGTTGGCAGGCTCAGAAGACTGACAGAGCTCAGCACCACCTTTGGGAACTGTACAACGTGACACTACAGAATGCAGAGCAAACTCAGCATAGAGTGTATGTACCTCCATCTACTGCCTGACCCTAGAAGTATCTGGTGGGTTCAGAGTAGAGAATGTTTCACTGTGTATCTGACCCTGGGAGTGTGTGATGGGACAGAGTAGAGGGTGTTTCACTGTGTAACTGACCCTGGGAGTGTGTGATGGGACAGAGTAGAGAATGTTTCACTGTGTATCTGACCCTGGGAGTGTGTGATGGGACAGAGTAGAGGGTGTTTCACTGTGTAACTGACCCTGGGAGTGTGTGAGATGGGACAGAGTAGAGGGTGTTTCACCGTGTATTTGACCCTGGGAGTGTGTGATGGGACAGAGTAGAGGGTGTTTCACTGTGTAACTGACCCTGGGAGTGTGTGAGATGGGACAGAGTAGAGGGTGTTTCACTGTGTATCTGACCCTGAGAGTGTGTGATGGGACAGAGTAGAGGATTGTTTCACTGTGTATCTGACCCTGGGAGTGTGTGATGGGACAGGGTAGAGCGTGTTTCACTGTGTATCTGACCCTGGGAGTGTGTGATGGGACAGGGTAGAGGGAGCTTCACTCTGTGTCTGACCACAGGAATGTGTGATGGGACGGTGTAGAGGGAGTTTCACTCCATATCTGACTCTGGGAGTGTGTGATAGGACAGTGTGGAGGGTGCTTCACTCCGTCTCTGACCATGAGAGTGTGTGATGGGTCAGTGCAGAGGGAGTTTCACTCTGTGTCTGACCATGGGAGTGTGTGATGGGACAGTGTGGAGGGTGCTTCACTCTGTGTCTGACCATGGGAGTGTGTGATGGGACAGTGTGGAGGGTGCTTCACTCTGTGTCTGACCATGGGAGTGTGTGATGGGAGAATGTAGAGGGAGTTTCATTGTATCTGACCATGAGAGTGTGTGATGGGACAGTGTGGAGGGACCCTGCAAGTGAGTGGTGGGACAGTGTAGAGGGAACTTCACTGTATCTGACCCTGGCAGTGTGTGATGGGACAGTGTAGAGGGAGCTTCGTTCTGCATCTGACCCTGGCAGTGTGTGATGGGATAGTGGAGAGGGAGACTCACTCTGTGTCTGACCATGGGAGTGTGTGATGGGACAGTATAGAGGGTAATTCACTCTGTGTTTGACAGAGTGTGTGATCGGACAGTGGAGAGGGAGCTTCACTCTGTGTCTGACCCTGGGAGCATGTGATAGGATATTGTAGAGGGAGCTTCACTGTATCTGAATGGTGAGATAACTGTTTGAGTAAGATACACTGGAGAATAATTCTCTGCGAGTTGCTACTGTCAACGGGGTTTGAACATGGCCCAAGTGCAGAGTGAGAGACACTGAAGCAGATCGATAGATCACAGGCTTTAATACGAACAGTGTTAAAGAGAAAAGAAAACAATAAATGCTAGGCCGAACAGGGCCATTAACTAAAACTCTCAAATGGAAAATGAAGCCTACACTGCAGCTGAAAAGAACAACTAAGAATAAAACGAATACCACTAGTCTTCATACATAGAAACATAGAAAATAGGTGCAGGAGTAGGCCATTCGGCCCTTCGAGCCTGCACCGCCATTTATTATGATCATGGCTGATCATCCAACTCAGAACACCGCCCCAGCCTTCTCTCCATACCCCCTGACCCCCGTAGCCACAAGGGCCATATCTAACTCCCTCTTAAATATAGCCAATGAACTGGCCTCAACTGTTTCCTGTGGCAGAGAATTCCACAGATTCACCACTCTCTGTGTGAAGAAGTTTTTCCTAATCTCGGTCCTAAACGGCTTCCCCTCTATCCTCAAACTGTGGCCCCTCGTTCTGGACTTCCCCAACATCGGGAACAATCTTCCTGCATCTAGCCTGTCCAATCCCTCTAGGATCTTATACGTTTCAATCAGATCCCCCCTCAATCTTCTAAATTCCAACGAGTACAAGCCCAGTTCATCCAGTCTTTCATCATATGAAAGTCCTGCCATCCCAGGAATCAATCTGGTGAACCTTCTTTGTACTCCCTCTATGGCAAGGATGTCTTTCCTCAGATTAGGGGACCAAAACTGCACACAATACTCCAGGTGTGGTCTCACCAAGGCCTTGTACAACTGCAGTAGTACCTCCCTGCTCCTGTATTCAAATCCTCTCGCTATAAATGCCAGCATACCATTCGCCTTTTTCACCGCCTGCTGTACCTGCATGCCCACTTTCAATGACTGGTGTATAATGACACCCAGGTCTCGTTGCACCTCCCCTTTTCCTAATCGGCCACCATTCAGATAATAATCTGTTTTCCTACTTTTGCCACCAAAGTGGATAACTTCACATTTATCCACATTAAATTGCATCTGCCGTGAATTTGCCCACTCACCCAACCTATCCAAGTCACCCTGCATCCTCTTAGCATCCTCCTCACAGCTAACACTGCCACCCAGCTTCGTGTCATCCTCAAACTTGGAGATGCTGCATTTAATTCCCTCATCCAAGTCATTAATATATATTGTAAACAACTGAGGTCCCAGCACTGAGCCTTGCGGTACCCCACTAGTCACTGCCTGCCATTCTGAAAAGGTCCCGTTTATTCCCACCCTTTGCTTCCTGTCTGCTAACCAACTCTCCACCCACACCAATACCTTACCCGCAATACTGTGTGCTTTAAGTTTGCACACTAATCTCCTGTGTGGGACCTTGTCAAAAGCCTTTTGAAAATCCAAATATACCACATCCACTGGTTCTCCCCTGTCCACTCTACTAGTTACATCCTCAAAAAATTCTATGAGATTTGTCAGACATGATTTTCCTTTCACAAATCCATGCTGACTTTGTCCGATCATTTCACCGCTTTCCAAATGTGCTGTTATCACATCCTTGATAACTGACTCCAGCAGTTTCCCCACCACCGACGTTAGGCTAACCGGTCTATAATTCCCCGGTTTCTCTCTCCCTCCTTTTTTAAAAAGTGGAGTTACATTAGCCACCCTCCAATCCTCAGGAACTAGTCCAGAATCTAACGAGTTTTGAAAAATTATCACTAATGCAGCCACTATTTCTTGGGCTACTTCCTTAAGCACCCTGGGATGCAGACCATCTGGCCCTGGGGATTTATCTGCCTTCAATCCCTTCAATTTACCTAACACCACTTCCCTACTAACATGTATTTCGCTCAGTTCCTCCATCTCACTGGACCCTCTGTCCCCTACTATTTCTGGAAGATTACTTATGTCCTCCTTAGTGAAGACAGAACCAAAGTAATTATTCAATTGGTCTGCCATGTCCTTGCTCCCCATAATCAATTCACCTGTTTCTGTCTGTAGGGGACCTACATTTGTCTTTACCAGTCTTTTCCTTTTCACATATCTATAAAAGCTTTTACAGTCCGTTTTTATGTTTCCTGCCAGTTTTCTCTCATAATCTTTTTTCCCCTTCCTAATTAAGCCCTTTGTCCTCCTCTGCTGAACTCTGAATTTCTCCCAGTCCTCAGGTGAGCCACTTTCTCTGGCTAATTTGTATGCTTCTTCTTTGGAATTGATACTATCCCTAATTTCTCTTGTCAGCCACGGGTGCACTACCTTCCTTGATTTATTCTTTTGCCAAACTGGGATGAACAATTGTTGTAGTTCATCCATGCGATCTTTAAATGCTTGCCATTGCATATCCACCGTCAATCCTTTAAGTGTCATTTGCCAGTCTATCTTAGCTAATTCACGTCTCATACCTTCAAAGTTACCCCTCTTTAAGTTCAGAACCTTTGTTTCTGAATTAACTATGTCACTCTCCATCTTAATGAAGAATTCCACCATATTATGGTCGCTCTTACCCAAGGGGCCTCTCAGGACAAGATTGCTAATTAACCCTTCCTCATTGCTCAAAACCCAGTCCAGAATAGCCTGCTCTCTAGTCGGTTCCTCGACATGTTGGTTCAAAAAACCATCCCGCATACATTCCAAGAAATCCTCTTCCTCAGCACCTTTACCAATTTGGTTCACCCAATCTACATGTAGATTGAAGTTACCCATTATAACTGCTGTTCCTTTATTGCACACATTTCTAATTTCCTGTTTAATACCATCTCCGACCTCACTACTACTGTTAGGTGGCCTGTACACAACTCCCACCAGCGTCTTCTGCCCCTTAGTGTTACGCAGCTCTACCCATATCGATTCCACATCTTCCTGGCTTATGTCCTTCCTTTCTATTGCGTTAATCTCTTCTTTAACCAGCAACGCCACACCACCTCCCCTTCCTTCATGTCTATCCCTCCTGAATATTGAATATCCCTGAATGTTGAGCTCCCATCCCTGGTCACCCTGGAGCCATGTCTCTGTGATCCCAACTATATCATAATCATTAATAACAATCTGCACTTTCAATTCATCCACCTTATTACGAATGCTCCTTGCATTGACACACAAAGCCTTTGGGCGCTCTTTTACAACACTCTTAGTCCTTTTACAATTATGTTGAAAAGTGGCCCTCTTTAATGCTTGCCCTGGATTTGTCGGCCTGCCACTTTTACTTTTCTCCATAGTACTTTTTGCTTCTACCCTCACTTTACACCCCTCTGTCTCTCTGCACTGGTTCCCATCCCCCTGTAGTGAACTAACCTCCTCACGCCTAGCCTCTTTAATTTGATTCCCACCCCCCAATCATTCTAGTTTAAAGTCACCTCAGTAGCCCCCGCTAATCTCCCTGCCAGGATATTGGTCCCCCTAGGATTCAGGTGCAACCCGTCCTTTTTGTACAGGTCACGCCTGCGCCAAAAGAGGTCCCAATGATCCAAAAACTTGAATCCCTGCCCCCTGCTCCAATCCCTCAGCCACGCATTTATCCTCCACCTCATCGCATTTCTACTCTCACTGTCGCGTGGCACAGGCAGTAATCCCGAGATTACTACCTTTGCGGTCCTTTTTCTCAACTCCCTTCCTAGCTCCCTATATTCTCCTTTCAGGACCTCATCCCTTTTCCTACCTATGTCATTGGTACCTATATGTACCACGACCTCTGGCTCCTCACCCTCCCACTTCAGGATATCTTGGACACGATCAGAAATATCCCGGACCCCGGCACCAGGGAGGCAAACTACCATCCGGGTCTCTGGACTGCGTCCACAGAATCGCCTATCTGACCCCCTTACTATCGAGTCCCCTATCACAACTGCCCTCCTCTTCCTTGCCCTACCCTTCTGAGCTACAGGGCCAGACTCTGTGCCGGAGGCACGGCCACTGTCGCTTCCCCCGGGTAAGCTGTCCCCCCCAACAGTACTCAAACAGGAGTACCTGTTGTTAAGGGGCACAGCCACCGGGGGTACTCCCTATTGACTTGACAGTCCATTTTCTCAGGCAAGGCAGAATGCGGGCAGCGAAGCATTGCTGTGTCCAAGTCTCGACAAATACTACAACCTGACACGTGAATATTCACGAGCGCAATTGCCATATCTACTGCGCTGCTGGATCCATGGCTGTGACAGGGCCTCCCTCTCTAGGCGCAGCCCCTGAGGCGACACAGACCTGTATCTGCTGGAAGTCCCGAATGAGGGATTTGTCCAAGATGTCCTTCAATAATGCTGGTAGATAAATGCCATGGTGTGTACTGCCAATATCGCAGCCAAAGACTTCCATGTGGAGACAGAAACGAGCTGATACAGAGGTAGCTCGACCAAGTGACACCATGAGACGAATCATTCTCAAAATGAGGACCCTCCGATTGGAGCTAATCAGGCACCTGCTTCAACAATAAAACTAACACAGAATCTCTGAGCCTATCAAAATAAACTTAACAAGCTTAAACAGAAAGCACCAGGAAACCGCATTACAAAGAGCGAGTCGCTCGAGAAAAACACAAGGAACTCTGAAACCATTAATAACTGGTGTTAAGCTATAATTAACCAATTCAGGTGCTCTAAAAACCTCAGAGCCCAATGCTCTCTGATGCCCAGCACAGGCCTGAAGAAGTGACTACAGGACCCCCGCCCCCCCATAGCTGGCACTGGACGGTCCAGGAAGACTTGAAAACTGGAGATCCTGAGATGACTTGAGAGACATGGGGAACTTGAGCAGTTGGGAGACGGGGATCCAGAGAGACTGAGAGACCTGGGAACCCCAACAGACTAGGATCAAGAAACCTCAGGCGGGGCCAAGAGGGAGGCTTGGGTGTCACAACCACGGATTTGGCAGCACAGCAGATATGGCAATTGCGCTTGTGAATATGCATGTCAGCTAATTATTATTTCATTGTGATAGTATTTAACTCCATTCATACTGTTGTAGTACTTGTCGAGACTTGGACACAGCAACGTTTTGCTGCCCGCATTCCGCCTTGCCTGAGAAAATGGACTGTCGAGTCAAATGACTCTGAAGACTAACGGTATTCATTTTATTCGTAGTTGTTTTTTTCAGCCACAGTGTAGGCTTCGTTTTCCATCTGAGAGTTTCAGTTAATGGCCCTGTTTGGCCCAGCATTTATTGTTTTCTTTTCCTTTTAACCTTGTTCGTTTTAAAGTCTGTGATCTGTCGACCTGCTTCGGTGACTCCGCATATCCTCACCTGGTGACAGCAAGTCTCGGCCACACGAAGATGGAGCCAGCAGAGAGAGAGCAGCTGACCTTGGCCACGAGATCCATTGGTCAGAGTGACCGGTGGAGGCAGCAATGTTCCATTGGAATTCCTCTTGGATAAACTCTTTTTTCTGTTTCCAGCGTGACAGAAGGATCTTTGCAAGTAACAGACCCAGCAAAGCTTGAACAGTGACGTTTTGACATGGGTGGCTTGAGGAGAGGGTGCCGTCTATTCTCGATGCATGTCCTGCCCCTACATTCCGAGAGCCCCGAGTCTACATACCAAATTTCTCCGGTACCCATTCCAAGCTTTTCAGGTCACAAGTGCCCAGGTTCCCAGCTTTGTGGTCCCGTGACTCAGGTCTGCATAACAAATGAGTGCTTCAAGCAAGCTTATCAATTGATTCAACAAATCATCATTCAAGTCAATGGTGTAAATTCTGGAAGAGCCCTACTCCAAAAGCTGATTGCTGGCCGGTGTGTGCCAATACACAAGTAAAGTAACCCTATCAAGAGTATTTTTAACCTCTCGATGAAAGACATGGTACAGGCTGGGAAAATTGAACTTTCGTATAGCAAGTTAAACAGATCTACAGAAAACCAGCTAGCTTTGTGATGAAAGAAACCTGTCTGTGCTGTCTTGATCTATAAAATTGAGAGTATATCCTAATTGCTTCTAGAAAATTGTGAAAGATAAAACACTATGAACAGGTTCCTTCTCTAAGTTTCAAGTTTCATGTTTTCAAGGTTTCCCAAGGACTTTTCTCTATACTCCCAAGGCATATTCAATGTGTTTAGGGTTTTTCAATGTCCTTCCCATCTTGAGGACTCCCAAGCCTCCCTCATGGCCCCACCCAAGGTTTCTTGATCTCACTTGAGGTTCCCTGGTCTCAGTCTGTTGGGTTCCCAGGACTGTCTCTGAATCCCCAAGTCTCCCTGCCTCTCAAGTTCCACATGCCTCTCTCTCAAGTTCCCCAGATCTCTCAAGTCATCCCTGGGTCTAGAGTTTTCAAGTCTTCCTGGGCATCCAGTGCCAGCTATAGGGAGAAGGGGTCCTGTAGTGACTTCTTCAGGCCTGTGCTGGGTGTCAGAGAGCATTGGGCTCTGAGGTTTTTAGAGCAACTGAATTGGTTAGTTGTTGCTCAACAACAGCTATTAATGGTTTCAGAGTTCCTTGTGTTTTTCCCCGAGCGACTCGCTCTTTGTAATGCAGTTTACTGGTGCTTTCTGTTTAAGCTTGTTAAGTTTATTTTGATAGGCTCAGGAATTAAGAACCATAACCATAGAAACTACAGCACAGAAACAGGCCCTTTGGCCCTTCTTGGCTGTGCCGAACCATTTTCTGCCTAGTCCCACTGACCTGCACACCGACCATATCCCTCCACACACCTCCCATCCATGTATCTGTCCAATTTATTCTTAAATGTTAAAAAAGAACCAGCATTTACCACCTCGTCTGGCAGCACATTCCATACTCCCACCACTCTCTGTGTGAAGAAGCCTCCCCTAATGTTCCCTTTAAACTTTCCCCCCCTCACCCTTAACCATGTCCTCTGGTTTCTTTCTCCCCTTGCCTCAGTGGAAAAAGCCTGCTTGCATTCACTCTATCTATACCCATCATAATTTTATATACCTCTATCAAATCTCCCCTCATTCTTCTACGCTCCAGGGAATAAAGTCCTAACCTATTCAACCTTTCTCTGTAACTGAGTTTCTCAAGTCCCGGCAACATCCTTGTAAACCTTCTCTGCACTCTTTCAACCTTATTTATATCCTTCCTGTAATTTGGTGACCAAAACTGAACACAATACTCCAGATTCGGCCTCACCAATGCCTTATACAACCTCATCATAACATTCCAGCTCTTATACTCAATACTTCGATTAATAAAGGCCAATGTACCAAAAGCTCTCCTTACGATCCTATCTACCTGTGACGACACTTTTAGGGAATTTTGTATCTGTATTCCCAGATCCCTCTGTTCCACTGCACTCCTCAGTGCCTTACCATTAGCCCTGTATGTTCTACGTTGATTTGTCCTTCCAACGTGCAATACCTCACACTTGTCAGTATTAAACTCCATCTGCCATTTTTCAGCCCATTTTTCCAGCTGGTCCAAGTCCCTCCGCAGGCTCTGAAAACCTTCCTCACTGTCTACTACACCTCCAATCTTTGTATCATCAGCAAATTTGCTGATCCAATTTACCACATTATCATCCAGATCATTGATATAGATGACAAATAACAATGGACCCAGCACTGATCCCTGTGGCACACCACTAGTCACAGGCCTCCACTCAGAGAAGCAATTCTCTACCACCACTCTTTGGCTTCTTCCATTGAGCCAATGTCTAATCCAATTTACCACCTCTCCATGTATACCTAGCCACTGAATTTTCCTAACTAACCTTCCATGCGGGACCTTGTCAAAGGCCTTACTGAAGTCCATGTAGACAATATCCACTGCCTTCCCTTCATCCACTTTCCTGGTAACCTCCTCGAAAAACTCCAACAGATTGGTCAAACATGACCTACCACGCACAAAGCCATGTTGACTCTCCCTAATAAGCCCCTGTCTATCCAAATGCTTGTAGATTCTGTCTCTTAGTACTCCCTCCAATAACTTACCTACTACTGACGTTAAACTCACCGGCCTATAATTTCCCGGATTACTTTTCAATACTTTTTTAAACAACGGAACAACGTGAGCCACTCTCCAATCCTCCGGCACTTCACCCGTAGACAGCGACATTTTAAATATTTCTGCCAGGGCCCCCGCAATTTCAACACTAGTCTTCTTCAAGGTCCGAGGGAACACTCTGTCAGGTCCCGGGGATTTATCCACTTTAACTTTCCTCAAGACAGCAAGCACCTCCTCCTTTTCAATCTGTACAGTTTCCATGGTCTCACTACTTGATTCCCTCAATTCCATAGATTTCATGCCAGCTTCCTTAGTAAATACAGACGCAAAAAACCTATTTAAGATCGCCCCCATTTCCTTTGGTTCCGCACAAAGCCGACCACTCTGATCTTCAAGAGGACCAATTTTATCCCTTACAATCCTTTTGCTCTTAATATACTTGTAAAAGCTCTTTGGATTATCCTTCACTTTGACTGCCAAGGCAACCTCATGTCTTCTTTTTGCCCTCCTGATTTCTTTCTTAAGTATTTTCTTGCACTTCTTATACTTCTCAAGCACCTGATTTACCCCCTGTTTCCTATACATTTCATACAACTCCCTCTTCTTCTTTATCAGAGTTGCAATATCCCTTGAGAACCAAGGTTCCTTATTCCTATTCAATTTGCCTTTAATCCTGACAGGAACATACAAACTCTGCACTCTCAAAATTTCCCCTTTGAAGGCTTCCCACCTACCAATCACATCTTTGCCAGAGAACAACCTGTCCCAATCCACACTTTTTAGATCCTTTCTCATTTCTTCAAATTTGGCCTTCTTCCAGTTCAGAACCTCAACCCTAGGACCAGATCTATCCTTGTCCATGATCAGGTTGAAACTAATGGTGTTATGATCACTGGAACCAAAGTGCTCCCCTACACAGACTTCTGTCACTTGCCCTAATTCCTTTCCTAACAGGGGATCCAATATTGCATCCCCTCTAGTTGGTCCTAATTCTGTGGTGGTTTTATTGTTGAAGCAAGTGTCCAATTAGCTGCAATCGGAGGGTCCTCATTTTGAGAATGATTTGTCTCACGGTGTCACTTGGTCAAGCTACCTCTGTATAAGCTCTTGTTTCTGTCTCTACATGGAAGTCTTTGGCTCCAATATTGGTAGTACATACCATGGCACTTATCTACCAGCATCACTGAAGGACATCTTGAACAAGTCCCTCATTCGGGACTTCCAGCAGATACAGGTCTGTGTCGCCTCAGGGGCTGCACCTAGAGAGGGAGGCCCTGTCACAGCCACGGATCCAGCAGCGCAGTAGATATGGCCATTGTACTTGTGAATATGCATGTGTCAGCTACTTATTATTTCATTGTGATAGTATTTAACTCCATTCATACCGTCGTAGTATTTGTTGAGACTTGGACACAGCAACGCTTTGCTGCCTGCTTGCATTCTGCCTTGCCTGAGAAAATGAACTGTCAAGTCAACTGACTCTGAAGACTTGTGGTATTTGTTTTATTCTTAGTTGTGCTTTTCAGCCGCAGTGTAGACATCATTTCCCATTTTGAGAGTTTTAGTTAACGGCCCTGTTTGGCCTAGCATTTATTGTTTTCTTTTCCCTTTAACTCTGTTCGTATTAAAACATCTATCGACCTGCTTCAGTGTCTGTCACTCTGCACTTGGGCCATGTCCAAACCTCGTTGACAGCAAGTCTCGACCACACATAGATGGACCCAGCGGAGAGAGAGAGAGCAGCTGACGTAGAAACATAAAAACATAGAAAACCTACAACACAATACAGGCCCTTCAGCCCACAAAGCTGTGCCGAACATGTCCTTACCTTAGAAATTACCTAGGGTTACCCATAGCCCTCTATTTTTCTAAGGTCCATGTACCTATCCAGGAATCTCTTAAAAGACCCTATCGTATTCACCTCCACCACCGTCGCCGGCAGCCCGTTCCATGCGCTCACTACTCTCTGCGTAAAAAACTTAACCCTGACATTTCCTCTGTACCTACTTCCAAGCGCCTTAAACTGTGTCTTTTTGTGGCAGCTATTTCAGCCCTGGGAAAAAGCCTCTGACTATCCACACGATCAATGCCTCTCATCATCTTATACACCTCTATCAGATCACCTCTCATCCTCCATCGCTCCAAGGAGAAAAGGCTGAGTTCACTCAACCCATTCTCATAAGGCATGCTCCCCAATCCAGGGAACATCCTTGTAAATCTCCTCTGCACCCTTTCTATGGTTTCCACATCCTTCCTGTAGTGAGGCGACCAGAACTGAGCACAATAGTCCAAGTGGGGTCTGACCAGGGTCTTATACAGCTGCAACATTACCTCTCAGCTCTTAAACTCAATCCCACGGTTGATGAAAGCCAATACACCATATGCCTTCTTAACCACAGAGTCAACCTGTGCAGCAGCTTTGAGTGTCCTATGGACTCGGACCCCAAGATCCCTCTGATCCTCCACACTGCCAAGAGTCTTACCATTAATGCTATATTCAGCCTTCATATTTGACCTACCAAAAAGGAACCACTTCATGCTTATCCGGGTTGAACTCCATCTGCCACTTCTCAGCCCAGTTTTGCATCCTATCGATGTCCCGCTGTAACCTCTGACAGCCTTCCACACTATCCACAACACCCCCAACCTTTGTGTCATCAGCAAATTTACTAACCCATCCCTCCACTTCCTCATCCAGGTCATTTATAAAAATCACAAAGAGTTGGGGCCCTGGAACAGATCCCTGAGGCACACCACTGGTCACCAACCTCCATGCAGTATATGACCCATCTACAACCACTCTTTGCCTTCTGCGGACAAGCCAGTTCTGGATCGACAAAGCAATGTCCCCTTGGATCCCATGCCTCCTTACTTTCTCAATAAGCCTTGCATGACCTTGGCCATAAAATTCATTGGTCAGAGTGATTCGTCGAGGCAACAATGTTCCATTGGAATTCCTATGCACAAACTCTTGTTTCTGCCTCCATCGTGACAGAAGGATCTTTGCAAGTAATGGACCTGGCAAAGTTTGAACAGTGACGTTTTGACATTGGTGGCTTGAGAAGAGAGTGCCTTCTATTCTCAGTGCATGTCCTGCCTCTACATTCCGAGAGTCCCGAGTCTACACACCAAATTTCTCCGGTACTCCTTCCAAGCTTTTCAAGTCACAAGTACCCAGGTTCCCAGCTTTGTCATCCAGTGACTCAGGTCTGCATAACAAATGAGTGCTTCAAGCAAGCTTATCAATTGATTCAACAAATCATCATTCAAGTCAATGGTGTAAGTTCTACTCCAAAAACTGATCCCTGGCTGGAGTGTGCAAATACACAAATAATGTAACCCTGTCAAGAGTATTTATAACCTCTTGATGAAAGTCCTGGTATAGACTGGGAAAACTGAACTTTCATGTAGCAAATTAAACAGATCGACAGAAATCCAGCTAGACGGAATGAATGGAGTTAAATACGATCAAAATGAAATAATAATTAGCTGACACTTGCATATTCACGAGGGCAATTGCCGTATCTACTGTGCTGCCGAATCTGTGGTTGTGACAGCTACAAACTAAGGTGAAGGTGTTGAAAGATATGGATTCAAATCTCTCTCAGTCTGAGGCAGTACAGAGCTAATACATTTGTGGATCATTGAGGAACCATTTCCTCTTGGAGATGTTGCCATTTGGATGAGATATTGTTCCAGGTATGCGTTCAATATTTTGAAAAACATTATTTGTTCTGGTATCCCAGACTGTCGACATATCTCAGCAATTATATATCTTCCTGGGACTCCAACATTCTTTTTTGTAGAACCTCACCTGAACTATCTTACTGACCTGTCTCTGCTGTCCATTGGTTAACCAAAACTCAAAATCAGTCCTGATGAAGGGCGTTGGTCAAAAATGTCAATATTTCTTCCTTTCTCTATATCCTGCCTGACCTAAATCCTGTCCTCCACCCTGAGCACCCTGAGAGTGGCCTCATCTTGGCAAAAGAGGAGGCTATGCACTGTAATGCTGGAATGGGAATGGGAATCTGAATTAAAATATTTAGCACCAGGAAGCTTTGCTTTTGGCAAAGGGAATGGTGGTGTTCGGCGAAGCAGCTCCCCAGTTGACGAGGGGTATCACCAATGTAGGCTGCATCAGGAGCACCGGACACAATGGACCCCAGCAGATTCGTAGGTGAAGTGTTGGCTCATCTGGAAGGACTGTTTGGGGCCCTGAATGGAGGTGAATGGGCAGGGATAAGTGCCACAAGGGAGACTATTGGGGAGCAACAAATGGAAAAGGGATTCACAGAAGAAGCGATCCCAGCAGAAAGTGGAGGGAAGGAGGTAAAGGTGTGTTTAATGATGGGATCCCTTGGGAGACGGCAGAAGTTGCAGAAGATTAGTTTCTTACAAACTTGATTGAGTTGTCCAAGGAGGTAACAAAGGTTATTGATGAAGGTAGACCTATGGATGTTGTCTACACAGATTTTAGTAAGGTGTTTGACAAGGTCCCTGATGGATACCCAAAAGATTAAGATACATGGGATTCACAGCGAATTGGGAGTTGGATTCATAATTGGCTTGCCTGTAGAAATCAAAGGCTGGTGGCTGATGGGACTTTTACTGCCTGAAGATTTGTGATTTGTGGTGTACTGGGGCCTCAGCTGTTTATGATACACATAAGAAACCCGGATGAAAATGTTAATCGGTTGGTTAGTATGTTTGCAAATGATATGAATATTGGCGGTGTTGAAGGCAGCATGGGTCAGTTGCAGATATGGGCGGAGAAATGGCAAATGGAGTTTAACCTGGCCAGACCTGAAGCATTGCTCTGTGGGAGATCAAATGCAGAGACAGCACATTGTTAACAGCAAGACACTTAACAGTGCTGTGAGCAGGGGGATCTCAGGGTCCAGGTTCATAGCTCTCTTGACATCCAGACTCACATGGGCCTCCAACGCCGCCGACCCAGGCCCTCGTAACTCCTTTGGTTTTCGATCTTCAGCCTTCAGCCTCTGGATTCACTGTGTACTAGATTTTGAGCTTTGGCTTTGCCTTCCAGACTGCGCCATGTCTGGACTTGCCGATCGTGGGTTTGACTTTCAGGCCTCAACTTCTGGACTTGCTTGGACCTCTGGCCTGGTGGCAGGAGTTGGGGGGTCCTTGTGACTCTTGCACATACCCAGGACTCACCATCCCCTACAAGCTAGTGGTGAGGTCCCTCCTTGAACCATTGCAGACCTCTTGCTGAAGGTACAGCAGCTTTGGCGAAGGGAACCACTATATACCTGTAGATTCATAAGACCATGGAACATAGGAGTAAAATTAGGCCATTCAGCCCATTGGGTCTTCTCCCCTGTTCCATCATGGCTGATTTATTATCCCTTTCAACTCCATTCTCCCACCTTCTCCCTGTAACCTTGACATCCTTACTAATCGAGAATTCATCAAGCTCCTCTTTCAGTATACCTCATGATTTGGCCTCCACAGCCATCTATGGCAATGAAATTCCCACCCTCTGGCTGAAGAAATTCTTCTTCATCTCTGTTCTAAATGGACATCTCTCTATTCTGATTCTGTGTCTTTTGATCCCAGATTCCCCCATTATAGGAAACATCTTGTCATCTTCCATCCTATCTAGGCCTATCAATTCAATAGGTTTCAATGAGATTGCTCCTAGCAAGGGTCCATACCCACGTGTGTGGCCTGGAGGGAAACCTGCATTTGGTGGTGTTCCTATACAACTGCTGCCCTTGTCCTTCCTTGTAGAGGTCATGGGTTTGGGACATTTACTTGGGCATTCCGCAAGTTCATTGTGTTAATGGTGCACTGTCTATTCATCTGACTGAACGACCAATTGTTTCAGTAAGTTCCACACCACATAAACAGAAGAGGTTCTGCAGATGCTGGAGAAATCCAGAGCATCTCACAGATCTGGAACACAGCAGGTCAATGGAAGGGACTAAACGGTGGATGTTTCGGGCTGAGACCCTCAATCAGGACAGGAAAGGAAGGGGAATGAAGCCCAGAAACCTACTGTATGTGGAATAAGTTCCACTTTTCTCCAATTCTCCCAGTGTCTCCGGGTAGACTTATTGAGTGCTATTTTATATGACCTACAGTTTGATATGCAACAAGAAGAAAAAAAAAATCTACATCTATCCTATCATTTTTTCATATTAAAATCACTAACCCACTCTCCCCTCCTCCATCTGCCTATCATCCCTCCTCACCTGGATCCACTCATCACCTCCCAGCCTCCGTCACTATTCACACTCTCCCCTCCTCCATCTGCCTATCATCCCTCCTCACCTGGATCCACCCATCACCTCCCAGACTCCGTCATTATTCACACTCTCCCCTCCTCCATCTGCCTATCATCCCTCCTCACCTGGATCCACCCAT
This sequence comes from Mobula birostris, assembly GCF_030028105.1. Taxonomy (NCBI): domain Eukaryota; kingdom Metazoa; phylum Chordata; class Chondrichthyes; order Myliobatiformes; family Myliobatidae; genus Mobula; species Mobula birostris. The sequence continues at coordinate 107,163,076 of NC_092381.1, forward strand.
CACCTCCCAGCCTCCGTCACTATTCACACTCTCCCCTCCTCCATCTGCCTATCATCCCTCCTCACCTGGATCCACCCATCACCTCCCAGACTCCGTCACTATTCACACTCTCCCCTCCTCCATCTGCCTATCATCCCACCTCACCTGGATCCACCCATCACCTCCCAGCCTCCGTCACTATTCACACTCTCCCCTCCTCCATCTGCCTATCATCCTTCCTCACCTCGATCCACCCATCACCTCCCAGCCTCCGTCACTATTCACACTCTCCCCTCCTCCATCTGCCTATCATCCCTCCTCACCTCGATCCACCCATCACCTCCCAGCCTCCGTCACTATTCACACTCTCCCCTCCATCTGCTTGTCTCCCACCTCACCTCGATCCGCCCATCACCTCCCAGCCTCCGTCACTGTTCACACTCTCCCCTCCTCCATCTGCCTATCATCCCTCCTCACCTCGATCCACCCATCACCTCCCAGCCTCCGTCACTATTCACACTCTCCCCTCCATCTGCTTGTCTCCCTGCTCACCTCGATCCACCCATCACCTCCCAGCCTCCGTCACTATTCACACTCTCCCCTCCTCCATCTGCTTGTCTCCCTCCTCACCTCGATCCGCCCATCACCTCCCAGCCTCTATCACTATTCACACTCTCTCCTCCTCCATCTGCCTATCATCCCTCCTCACCTCGATCCACCCATCACCTCCCAGCCTCCGTCACTATTCACACTCTCCCCTCCTCCATCTGCTTGTCTCCCTCCTCACCTCGATCCACCCTTCACCTCCCAGCCTCTGTCACTATTCACACTCTCCCCTCCTCCATCTGCCTATCATCCCTCCTCACCTCGATCCGCCCATCACCTCCCAGCCTCCGTCACTATTCACACTCTCCCCTCCTCCATCTGCCTATCATCCCTCCTCACCAGGATCCACCCATCACCTCCCAGTCTCCGTCACTATTCACACTCTCCCCTCCTCCATCAGACTATCATCCTTCCTCACCTCGATCCACCCATCACCTCCCACCCTCCATCATTATTCACACTCTCCCCTCCTCCATCTGCCTATCATCCCTCCTCACCTCGATCTGCCCATCACCTCCCAGCCTCCATCACTATTCACACTCTCCCCTCCTCCATCTGCCTATCATCCCTCCTCACCTCGATCCACCCATCACCTCCCAGCCTCCGTCACTATTCACACTCTCCCCTCCATCTGCTTGTCTCCCTGCTCACCTCGATTCACCCATCACCTCCCAGCCTCCGTCACTATTCACACTCTCCCCTCCTCGATCTGCTTGTCTCCCTCCTCACCTCGATCCGCCCATCACCTCCCAGCCTCCGTCACTATTCACACTCTCCCCTCCTCCATCTGCCTATCATCCCTCCTCACCTCAATCCGCCCATCACCTCCCAGCCTCCGTCACTATTCACACTCTCCCCTCCTCCATCTGCCTATCATCCCTCCTCACCTCGATCCACCCATCACCTCCCAGCCTCCGTCACTATTCACACTCTCCCCTCCATCTGCTTGTCTCCCTGCTCACCTCGATTCACCCATCACCTCCCAGCCTCCGTCACTATTCACACTCTCCCCTCCTCGATCTGCTTGTCTCCCTCCTCACCTCGATCCGCCCATCACCTCCCAGCCTCTGTCACTATTCACACTCTCCCCTCCTCCATCTGCCTATCATCCCTCCTCACCTCGATCCACCCATCACCTCCCAGCCTCCGTCACTATTCACACTCTCCCCTCCTCCATCTGCTTGTCTCCCTCCTCACCTCGATCCACCCTTCACCTCCCAGCCTCTGTCACTATTCACACTCTCCCCTCCTCCATCTGCCTATCATCCCTCCTCACCACGATCCGCCCATCACCTCCCAGTCTCCGTCACTATTCACACTCTCCCCTCCTCCATCAGACTATCATCCTTCCTCACCTCGATCCACCCATCACCTCCCAGCCTCCATCACTATTCACACTCTCCCCTCCTCCATCTGCCTATCATCCCTCCTCACCTCGATCCGCCCATCACCTCCCAGCCTCCGTCACTATTCACACTCTCCCCTCCTCCATCTGCCTATCATCCCTCCTCACCAGGATCCACCCATCACCTCCCAGTCTCCGTCACTATTCACACTCTCCCCTCCTCCATCAGACTATCATCCTTCCTCACCTCGATCCACCCATCACCTCCCAGCCTCCATCATTATTCACACTCTCCCCTCCTCCATCTGCCTATCATCCCTCCTCACCTCGATCCACCCATCACCTCCCAGCCTCTGTCACTATTCACACTCTCCCCTCCTCCATCTGCCTATCATCCCTCCTCACCTCGATCCGCCCATCACCTCCCAGCCTCTGTCACTATTCACACTCTCCCCTCCTGCATCTGCCTATCATCCCTCCTCACCCCGATCCACCCATCACCTCCCAGCCTCCATCACTATTCACACTCTCCCCTCCTCCATCTGCCTATCATCCCTCCTCAGCTCGATCCGCACATCACCTCCCAGCCTCCGTCACTATTCACACTCTCCCCTCCTCCATCTGCCTATCATCCCTCCTCACCTCGATCCGCCCATCACCTCCCAGCCTCCGTCCTATTCACACTCTCCCCTCCTCCATCTGCCTATCATCCCTCCTCACCTTGATCCGCCCATCACCTCACAGCCTCCATCACTATTCACACTCAACCCTCCTCCATCTCCCTATAATCCCTCCCCACCTCAATCCGCCCATCACCTCTCAGCCTCCGTCACTATTCACACTCTCCCCTCCTCCATCTGCCTATCATCCTTCCTCACCTCAATCCGCCCATCACCTCCCAGCCTCTGTCACTATTCACACTCTCCCCTCCTCCATCTGCCTATCATCCCTCCTCACCTCGATCCAGCCATCACCTCCCAGCCTCTGTCACTATTCACACTCTCCCCTCCTCCATCTGCCTATCATCCCTCCTCACCTCGATCCACCCATCACCTCCCAGCCTCCGTCACTATTCACACTCTCCCCTCCTCCATCTGCTTGACTCCCTCCTCACCTCGATCCACCCATCAGCTCCCAGCCTCTGTCACTATTCACACTCTCCCCTCCTCCATCTGCCTATCATCCCTCCTCACCTCAATCCGCCCATCACCTCCCAGCCTCCGTCACTATTTACACTCTCCACTCCTCCATCTGCCTATCATCCCTGCTCACCTCGATCCAGCCATCACCTCCCAGCCTCCGTCACTATTCACACTCTCCCTTCCTCCATCTGCCTATCATCCCTCCTCACCAGGATCCACCCATCACCTCCCAGCCTCCGTCACTATTCACACTCTCCCCTCCTCCATCTGCCTATCATCCCTCCTCACCAGGATCCACCCATCACCTCCCAGCATCCGTCACTATTCACACTCTCCCCTCCTCCATCTGCCTATCATCCCTCCTCACCTTGATCCACCCATCACCTCCCAGCCTCCGTCACTATTCAGACTCTCCCCTCCTCCGTGTGCCTATCATCCCTCCTCACTTCGATCCGCCCATCACCTCCCAGCCTCTGTCACTATTCACACTCTCCCCTCCTCCATCTGCCTATCATCCCTCCTCACCTCGATCCACCCATCACCTCCCAGCCTCTGTCACTATTCACACTCTCCCCTCCTCCATCTGCCTATCATCCCTCCTCACCTCGATCCGCCCATCACCTCCCAGCCTCTGTCACTATTCACACTCTCCCCTCCTGCATCTGCCTATCATCCCTCCTCACCCCGATCCGCCCATCACCTCCCAGCCTCCATCACTATTCACACTCTCCCCTCCTCCATCTGCCTATCATCTCTCCTCAGCTCGATCCGCACATCACCTCCCAGCCTCCGTCACTATTCACACTCCCCCCTCCTCCATCTGCCTATCATCCATCCTCACCTCGATCCGCCCATCACCTCCCAGCCTCCGTCCTATTCACACTCTCCCCTCCTCCATCTGCCTATCATCCCTCCTCAGCTCGATTCACCCATCACATCCCAGCCTCCGTGACTATTCACACTCTCCCCTCCTCCATCTGCCTATCATCCCTCCTCACCTCGATCCACCCATCACCTCCCAGCCTCCATCACTATTCACACTCTCCCCTCCTCCATCTGCCTATCATCCCTCCTCACCTCAATCCGCCCATCACCTCCCAGCCTCCGTCACTATTCACACTCTGCTCTCCTCCATCTGCTTGACTCCCTCCTCACCTCGATCCACCCATCAGCTCCCAGCCTCCGTCACTATTCACACTCTCCCCTCCTCCATCTGCCTATCATCCCTCCTCACCAGGATCCACCCATCACCTCCCAGCCTCCGTCCTATTCACACTCTCCCCTCCATCTGCTTGTCTCCCTCCTCACCTCGATCCACCCATCAGCTCCCAGCCTCTGTCACTATTCACACTCTCCCCTCCTCCTTCTGCCTATCATCCCTCCTCACCTTGATCCACCCATCACCTCCCAGCCTCCGTCACTATTCAGACTCTCCCCTCCTCCGTGTGCCTATCATCCCTCCTCACTTCGATCCGCCCATCACCTCCCAGCCTCTGTCACTATTCACACTCTCCCCTCCTCCATCTGCCTATCATCCCTCCTCACCTCGATCCACCCATCACCTCCCAGCCTCTGTCACTATTCACACTCTCCCCTCCTCCATCTGCCTATCATCCCTCCTCACCCCGATCCGCCCATCACCTCCCAGCCTCCATCACTATTCACACTCTCCCGTCCTCCATCTGCCTATCATCCCTCCTCAGCTCGATCCGCACATCACCTCCCAGCCTCCGTCACTATTCACACTCTCCCCTCCTCCATCTGCCTATCATCCCTCCTCACCTCGATCCACCCATCACCTCCCAGCCTCTGTCACTATTCACACTCTCCCCTCCTGCATCTGCCTATCATCCCTCCTCACCCCGATCCGCCCATCACCTCCCAGCCTCCATCACTATTCACACTCTCCCCTCCTCCATCTGCCTATCATCCCTCCTCAGCTCGATCCGCACATCACCTCCCAGCCTCCGTCACTATTCACACTCTCCCCTCCTCCATCTGCCTATCATCCCTCCTCACCTCGATCCGCCCATCACCTCCCAGCCTCCGTCCTATTCACACTCTCCCCTCCTCCATCTGCCTATCATCCCTCCTCACCTCGATCCGCCCATCACCTCCCAGCCTCCGTCACTATTCACACTCTCCCCTCCTCCATCTGCTTGTCTCCCTCCTCACCTCGATCCACCCTTCACCTCCCAGCCTCTGTCACTATTCACACTCTCCCCTCCTCCATCTGCCTATCATCCCTCCTCACCACGATCCGCCCATCACCTCCCAGTCTCCGTCACTATTCACACTCTCCCCTCCTCCATCAGACTATCATCCTTCCTCACCTCGATCCACCCATCACCTCCCAGCCTCCATCACTATTCACACTCTCCCCTCCTCCATCTGCCTATCATCCCTCCTCACCTCGATCCGCCCATCACCTCCCAGCCTCCGTCACTATTCACACTCTCCCCTCCTCCATCTGCCTATCATCCCTCCTCACCAGGATCCACCCATCACCTCCCAGTCTCCGTCACTATTCACACTCTCCCCTCCTCCATCAGACTATCATCCTTCCTCACCTCGATCCACCCATCACCTCCCAGCCTCCATCATTATTCACACTCTCCCCTCCTCCATCTGCCTATCATCCCTCCTCACCTCGATCCACCCATCACCTCCCAGCCTCTGTCACTATTCACACTCTCCCCTCCTCCATCTGCCTATCATCCCTCCTCACCTCGATCCGCCCATCACCTCCCAGCCTCTGTCACTATTCACACTCTCCCCTCCTGCATCTGCCTATCATCCCTCCTCACCCCGATCCACCCATCACCTCCCAGCCTCCATCACTATTCACACTCTCCCCTCCTCCATCTGCCTATCATCCCTCCTCAGCTCGATCCGCACATCACCTCCCAGCCTCCGTCACTATTCACACTCTCCCCTCCTCCATCTGCCTATCATCCCTCCTCACCTCGATCCGCCCATCACCTCCCAGCCTCCGTCCTATTCACACTCTCCCCTCCTCCATCTGCCTATCATCCCTCCTCAGCTTGATCCGCCCATCACCTCACAGCCTCCATCACTATTCACACTCAACCCTCCTCCATCTCCCTATCATCCCTCCCCACCTCAATCCGCCCATCACCTCTCAGCCTCCGTCACTATTCACACTCTCCCCTCCTCCATCTGCCTATCATCCTTCCTCACCTCAATCCGCCCATCACCTCCCAGCCTCTGTCACTATTCACACTCTCCCCTCCTCCATCTGCCTATCATCCCTCCTCACCTCGATCCAGCCATCACCTCCCAGCCTCTGTCACTATTCACACTCTCCCCTCCTCCATCTGCCTATCATCCCTCCTCACCTCGATCCACCCATCACCTCCCAGCCTCCGTCACTATTCACACTCTCCCCTCCTCCATCTGCTTGACTCCCTCCTCACCTCGATCCACCCATCAGCTCCCAGCCTCTGTCACTATTCACACTCTCCCCTCCTCCATCTGCCTATCATCCCTCCTCACCTCAATCCGCCCATCACCTCCCAGCCTCCGTCACTATTTACACTCTCCACTCCTCCATCTGCCTATCATCCCTGCTCACCTCGATCCAGCCATCACCTCCCAGCCTCCGTCACTATTCACACTCTCCCTTCCTCCATCTGCCTATCATCCCTCCTCACCAGGATCCACCCATCACCTCCCAGCCTCCGTCACTATTCACACTCTCCCCTCCTCCATCTGCCTATCATCCCTCCTCACCAGGATCCACCCATCACCTCCCAGCATCCGTCACTATTCACACTCTCCCCTCCTCCATCTGCCTATCATCCCTCCTCACCTTGATCCACCCATCACCTCCCAGCCTCCGTCACTATTCAGACTCTCCCCTCCTCCGTGTGCCTATCATCCCTCCTCACTTCGATCCGCCCATCACCTCCCAGCCTCTGTCACTATTCACACTCTCCCCTCCTCCATCTGCCTATCATCCCTCCTCACCTCGATCCACCCATCACCTCCCAGCCTCTGTCACTATTCACACTCTCCCCTCCTCCATCTGCCTATCATCCCTCCTCACCTCGATCCGCCCATCACCTCCCAGCCTCTGTCACTATTCACACTCTCCCCTCCTGCATCTGCCTATCATCCCTCCTCACCCCGATCCGCCCATCACCTCCCAGCCTCCATCACTATTCACACTCCACCCTCCTCCATCTGCCTATCATCCATCCTCACCTCGATCCGCCCATCACCTCCCAGCCTCCGTCCTATTCACACTCTCCCCTCCTCCATCTGCCTATCATCCCTCCTCAGCTCGATTCACCCATCACATCCCAGCCTCCGTGACTATTCACACTCTCCCCTCCTCCATCTGCCTATCATCCCTCCTCACCTCGATCCACCCATCACCTCCCAGCCTCCATCACTATTCACACTCTCCCCTCCTCCATCTGCCTATCATCCCTCCTCACCTCAATCCGCCCATCACCTCCCAGCCTCCGTCACTATTCACACTCTCCCCTCCTCCATCTGCTTGACTCCCTCCTCACCTCGATCCGCCCATCACCTCCCAGCCTCCGTCACTATTTACACTCTCCACTCCTCCATCTGCCTATCATCCCTGCTCACCTCGATCCAGCCATCACCTCCCAGCCTCCGTCACTATTCACACTCTCCCCTCCTCCATCTGCCTATCATCCCTCCTCACCAGGATCCACCTATCACCTCCCAGCCTCCGTCACTATTCGCACTCTCCCCTCCTCCATCTGCCTATCATCCCTCCTCACCAGGATCCACCCATCACCTCCCAGCCTCCGTCCTATTCACACTCTCCCCTCCATCTGCTTGTCTCCCTCCTCACCTCGATCCACCCATCAGCTCCCAGCCTCTGTCACTATTCACACTCTCCCCTCCTCCATCTGCCTATCATCCCTCCTCACCTTGATCCACCCATCACCTCCCAGCCTCCGTCACTATTCAGACTCTCCCCTCCTCCGTGTGCCTATCATCCCTCCTCACTTCGATCCGCCCATCACCTCCCAGCCTCTGTCACTATTCACACTCTCCCCTCCTCCATCTGCCTATCATCCCTCCTCACCTCGATCCACCCATCACCTCCCAGCCTCTGTCACTATTCACACTCTCCCCTCCTCCATCTGCCTATCATCCCTCCTCACCCCGATCCGCCCATCACCTCCCAGCCTCCATCACTATTCACACTCTCCCGTCCTCCATCTGCCTATCATCCCTCCTCAGCTCGATCCGCACATCACCTCCCAGCCTCCGTCACTATTCACACTCTCCCCTCCTCCATCTGCCTATCATCCCTCCTCACCTCGATCCACCCATCACCTCCCAGCCTCTGTCACTATTCACACTCTCCCCTCCTCCATCTGCCTATCATCCCTCCTCACCCCGATCCGCCCATCACCTCCCAGCCTCCATCACTATTCACACTCTCCCCTCCTCCATCTGCCTATCATCCCTCCTCAGCTCGATCCGCACATCACCTCCCAGCCTCCGTCACTATTCACACTCTCCCCTCCTCCATCTGCCTATCATCCCTCCTCACCTCGATCCGCCCATCACCTCCCAGCCTCCGTCCTATTCACACTCTCCCCTCCTCCATCTGCCTATCATCCGTCCTCAGCTCGATTCACCCATCACCTCCCAGCCTCCGTGACTATTCACACTCTCCCCTCCTCCATCTGCCTATCATCCCTCCTCACCTCGATCCGCCCATCACCTCCCAGCCTCCATCACTATTCACACTCTCCCCTCCTCCATCTGCCTATCATGCCTCCTCACCTCAATCCGCCCATCACCTCCCAGACTCCGTCACTATTCACACTCTCCCCTCCTCCATCTGCCTATCATCCCTCCTCACCTCGATCCACCCATCACCTCCCAGCCTCCGTCACTATTCACACTCTCCCCTCCTCCATCTGCCTATCATCCCTCCTCACCTCGATCCGCACATCACCTCCCAGCCTCCGTCACTATTCACACTCTCCCCTCCTCCGTCTGCTTGACTCCCTCCTCACCTCGATCCACCCATCACCTCCCAGCCTCTGTCACTATTCACACTCTCCCCTCCTCCATCTGCTTGTCTCCCTCCTCACCTCGATCCGCCCATCACCTCCCAGCCTCTGTCACTATTCACACTCTCCCCTCCTCCTTCTGCCTATCATCCCTCCTCACCTCGATCCACCCATCACCTCCCAGCCTCCGTCACTATTCACACTCTCCGCTCCTCCATCTGCCTATCATCCCTCCTCACCAGGATCCACCCATCACCTCCCAGCCTCCGTCACTATTCACACTCTCCCCTCCTCCATCTGCCTATCATCCCTCCTCACCTCGATCCGCCCATCACCTCCCAGCCTCCGTCACTATTTACACTCTCCACTCCTCCATCTGCCTATCATCCCTGCTCACCTCGATCCAGCCATCACCTCCCAGCCTCCGTCACTATTCACACTCTCCCCTCCTCCATCTGCCTATCATCCCTCCTCACCAGGATCCACCCATCACCTCCCAGCCGCCGTCACTATTCACACTCTCCCCTCCTCCATCTGCCTATCATCCATCCTCACCAGGATCCACCCATCACCTCCCAGCATCCGTCACTATTCACACTCTCCCCTCCTCCATCTGCCTATCATCCCTCCTCAGCTCGATCCACCCATCACCTCCCAGCCTCCGAAACTATTCACACTCTCCCCTCCTCCATCTGCCTATCATCCCTCCTCACCTCGATCTGCCCATCAGCTCCCAGCCTCCGTCACTATTCACACTCTCCCCTCCTCCAGCTGCCTATCATCCCTCCTCACCTCGATCCACCCATCACCTCCCAGCCTGCGAAACTATTCACACTCTCCCCTCCTCCATCTGCCTATCATCCCTCCTCACCTCGATCCACCCATCACCTCCCAGCCTCCGTCACTATTCACACTCTCCCCTCCTCCATCTGCCTATCATCCCTCCTCACCAGGATCCACCCATCACCTCCCAGCCTCCGTCACTATTCACACTCTCCCCTCCTCCATCTGCCTATCATCCCTCCTCACCTCGATCCACCCATCACCTCCCAGCCTCCGAAACTATTCACACTCTCCCCTCCTCCATCTGTCTATCATCCCTCCTCATCTCGATCTGCCCATCACCTCCCAGCCTCCGTCACTATTCACACTCTCCCCTCCTCCATCTGCCTATCATCCCTCCTCACCAGGATCCACCCATCACCTCCCAGCCTCCGTCACTATTCACACTCTCCTCTCCTCCATCAGCCTATCATCCCTCCTCACCAGGATCCACCCATCACCTCCCAGCCTCCGTCACTATTCACACTCTCCCCTCCTCCATCTGCTTGTTTCCCTACTCACCTCGATCCACCCATCACCTCCCAGCCTCCGTCACTATTCACACTCTCCCCTCCTCCATCTGCTTGTCTCCCTCCTCACCTCGATCCACCCTTCACCTCCCAGCCTCTGTCACTATTCACACTCTCCCCTCCTCCATCTGCCTATCATCCCTCCTCACCTCGATCTGCTCATCACCTCCCAGCCTCCGTCACTATTCACACTCTCCCCTCCTCCATCTGCCTATCATCCCTCCTCACCTCGATCCGCCCATCACCTCCCAGCCTCTGTCACTATTCACACTCTCCCCTCCTCCATCTGCCTGTCATCCCTCCTCACCTCGATCTGCCCATCACCTCCCAGCCTCCGTCACTATTCACACTCTCCCCTCCTCCATCTGCCTATCATCCCTCCTCACCTCGATCTGCCCATCACCTCCCAGCCTCCGTGACTATTCACACTCTCCTCTCCTCCATCTGCCTATCATCCCTCCTCACCTCGATCCACCCATCACCTCCCAGCCTCCGTCACTATTCACACTCTCCCCTCCTCCATCTACCTATCATCCCTCCTCACCTCGATCCGCCCATCACCCAGCCTCCGTCACTATTCACACTCTCCCCTCCTCCATCTGCCTATCATCCCTCCTCACCTCGATCCGTCCATCACCTCCCAGCCTCCGTCACTATTCACACTCTCCCCTCCTCCATCTGCCTATCATTTCTCCTCACCTCGATCCGCCCATCACCTCCCAGCCTCCGTCACTATTCACACATTCCCCTCCTCCATCTACCTATCATCCTTACTCACCTCGATCCGCCCATCACCTCCCAGTCTCCGTCACTATTCACACTCTCCCCTCCTCCATCTGCCTATCATCCCTCCTCACCAGGATCCACCCATCACCTCCCAGTCTCCGTCACTATTCACACTCTCCCCTCCTCCATCTACCTGTCATCCCTCCTCACCTCGATCCACCCATCACCTCCCAGTCTCCGTCACTATTCACACTCTCCCCTCCTCCATCTGCCTATCATCCCTCCTCACCTCGATCCGCCCATCACCTCCCAGTCTCCGTCACTATTCACACTCTCCCCTCCTCCATCTGCCTATCATCCCTCCTCACCTCGATCCGCCCATCACCTCCCAGCCTCCGTGACTATTCACACTCTCCCCTCCTCCATCTGCCTATCATCCCTCCTCACCTCGATCCGCCCATCACCTCCGAGCCTCCGTCACTATTCACACTCTCCCCTCCTCCATCTGCCTACCATCCCTCCTCACCAGGATCCACCCATCACCTCCCAGCCTCCATCACTATTCACACTCTCCCCTCCTCCATCTGCCTATCATCCCTCCTCACCTCGATCCGCCCATCACCTCCCAGCCTCCGTCACTATTCACACTCTCCTCTCCTCCATCTGCCTATCATCCCTCCTCACCTCGATCCACCCATCACCTCCCAGCCTCCGTCACTATTCACACTCTCCCCTCCTCCATCTGCTTATCATCACTCCTCACCTCGATCCACCCATCACCTCCCAGCCTCTGTCACTATTCACACTCTCCCCTCCTCCATCTGCTTGTCTCCCTCCTCACCTCGATCCACCCATCACCTCCCAGCCTCCGTCACTATTCACACTCTCCCCTCCTCCATCTGCCTATCATCCCTCCTCACCTTGATCTGCCCATCACCTCCCAGCCTCTGTGACTATTCACACTCTCCACTCCTCCATCTGCCTATCATCCCTCCTCACCTCGATCCGCCCATCACCTCCCAGCCTCCGTCCTATTCACACTCTCCCCTCCTCCATCTGCCTATCATCCCTCCTTAGCTCGATCCACCCTTCACCTCACAGCCTCCGTCACTATTCACACTCTCCCCTCCTCCATCTGCCTATCATCCCTCCTCAGCTCGATTCACCCATCACCTCCCAGCCTCCGTGACTATTCACACTCTCCCCTCCTCCATCTGCCTATCATCCCTCCTCACCTCGATCCACCCATCACCTCCCAGCCTCCATCACTATTCACACTCTCCCCTCCTCCATCTGCCTATCATCCCTCCTCACCAGGATCCACCCATCACCTCCCAGCCTCCGTCACTATTCACACTCTCCCCTCCTCCATCAGCCTATCATCCCTCCTCAGCTCGATCTGCCTATCACCTCCCAGCCTCCGTCCTATTCACACTCTCCCCTCCTCCATTTGCCTATCATCCCTCCTCACCTCGATCCGCCCATCACCTCCCAGCCTCCGTCACTATTCACACTCTCCCCTCCTCCATCTGCCTATCATCCCTCCTCACCTCGATCCGTCCATCACCTCCCAGCCTCCGTCACTATTCAGACTCTCCCCTCCTCCGTGTGCCTATCATCCCTCCTCACTTCGATCCGCCCATCACCTCCCAGCCTCTGTCACTATTCACACTCTCCCCTCCTCCATCTGCCTATCATCCCTCCTCACCTCGATCCACCCATCACCTCCCAGCCTCTGTCACTATTCACACTCTCCCCTCCTCCATCTGCCTATCATCCCTCCTCACCTCGATCCGCCCATCACCTCCCAGCCTCTGTCACTATTCACACTCTCCCCTCCTGCATCTGCCTATCATCCCTCCTCACCCCGATCCGCCCATCACCTCCCAGCCTCCATCACTATTCACACTCTCCCCTCCTCCATCTGCCTATCATCCCTCCTCAGCTCGATCCGCACATCACCTCCCAGCCTCCGTCACTATTCACACTCTCCCCTCCTCCATCTGCCTATCATCCCTCCTCACCTCGATCCGCCCATCACCTCCCAGCCTCCGTCCTATTCACACTCTCCCCTCCTCCATCTGCCTATCATCCCTCCTCACCTTGATCCGCCCATCACCTCACAGCCTCCATCACTATTCACACTCAACCCTCCTCCATCTGCCTATCATCCCTCCTCACCTCAATCCGCCCATCACCTCTCAGCCTCCGTCACTATTCACACTCTCCCTTCCTCCATCTGCTTGACTCCCTCCTCACCTCGATCCACCCATCAGCTCCCAGCCTTTGTCACTATTCACACTCTCCCCTCCTCCATCTGCCTATCATCCCTCCTCACCTCAATCCGCCCATCACCTCCCAGCCTCCGTCACTATTTACACTCTCCACTCCTCCATCTGCCTATCATCCCTGCTCACCTCGATCCAGCCATCACCTCCCAGCCTCCGTCACTATTCACACTCTCCCCTCCTCCATCTGCCTATCATCCCTCCTCACCTCGATCCGCCCATCACCTCTCAGCCTCCGTCACTATTCACACTCTCCCCTCCTCCATCTGCCTATCATCCCTCCTCACCAGGATCCACCCATCACCTCCCAGCCTCCGTCACTATTCACACTCTCCCCTCCTCCATCTGCCTATCATCCCTCCTCACCAGGATCCACCCATCACCTCCCAGCATCCGTCACTATTCACACTCTCCCCTCCTCCATCTGCCTATCATCCCTCCTCACCTTGATCCACCCATCACCTCCCAGCCTCCGTCACTATTCAGACTCTCCCCTCCTCCGTGTGCCTATCATCCCTCCTCACTTCGATCCGCCCATCACCTCCCAGCCTCTGTCACTATTCACACTCTGCCCTCCTCCATCTGCCTATCATCCCTCCTCACCTCGATCCACCCATCACCTCCCAGCCTCTGTCACTATTCACACTCTCCCCTCCTCCATCTGCCTATCATCCCTCCTCACCTCGATCCGCCCATCACCTCCCAGCCTCTGTCACTATTCACACTCTCCCCTCCTGCATCTGCCTATCATCCCTCCTCACCCCGATCCGCCCATCACCCCCCAGCCTCCATTACTATTCACACTCTCCCCTCCTCCATCTGCCTATCATCTCTCCTCAGCTCGATCCGCACATCACCTCCCAGCCTCCGTTACTATTCACACTCTCCCCTACTCCATCTGCCTATCATCCCTCCTCACCTCGATCCGCCCATCACCTCCCAGCCTCCGTCACTATTCACACTCTCCTCTCCTCCATCTGCCTATCATCCCTCCTCACCTCGATCCACCCATCACCTCCCAGCCTCCGTCACTATTCACACTCTCCCCTCCTCCATCTGCTTATCATCACTCCTCACCTCGATCCACCCATCACCTCCCAGCCTCTGTCACTATTCACACTCTCCACTCCTCCATCTGCCTATCATCCCTCCTCACCTCGATCCGCCCATCACCTCCCAGCCTCCGTCCTATTCACACTCTCCCCTCCTCCATCTGCCTATCATCCCTCCTTAGCTCGATCCACCCTTCACCTCACAGCCTCCGTCACTATTCACACTCTCCCCTCCTCCATCTGGCTATCATCCCTCCTCAGCTCGATTCACCCATCACCTCCCAGCCTCCGTGACTATTCACACTCTCCCCTCCTCCATCTGCCTATCATCCCTCCTCATCTCAATCCGCCCATCAACTCCCAGACTCCGTCACTATTCACACTCTCCCCTCCTCCATCTGCTTGACTCCCTCCTCACCTCGATCCACCCAGCAGCTCCCGCCTCTGTCACTATTCACACTCTCCCCTCCTCCATCTGCCTATCATCCCTACTCACCTCGATCCACCCATCACCTCCCAGCCTCCGTCACTATTCACACTCTCCCCTCCTCCATCTGCCTATCATCCCTCCTCACCAGGATCCACCCATCACCTCCCAGCCTCCGTCACTATTCACACTCTCCCCTCCTCCATCAGCCTATCATTCCTCCTCACCTCGATCTGCCTATCACCTCCCAGCCTCCGTCCTATTCACACTCTCCCCTCCTCCATTTGCCTATCATCCCTCCTCACCTCGATCCGCCCATCACCTCCCAGCCTCCGTCACTATTCACACTCTCCCCTCCTCCATCTGCCTATCATCCCTCCTCACCTCGATCCGCCCATCACCTCTCAGCCTCCGTCACTATTCACACTCTCCCCTCCTCCATCTGCCTATCATCCCTCCTCACCTCGATCCGCCCATCACCTCCCAGCCTCCGTCACTATTCACACTCTCCCCTCCTCCATCTGCCTATCATCCCTCCTCACCTGGATCCACCCATCACCTCCCAGACTCCGTCACTATTCACACTCTCCCCTCCTCCATCTGCCTATCATCCCTCCTCACCTCGATCCACCCATCAGCTCCCAGCCTTTGTCACTATTCACACTCTCCCCTCCTCCATCTGCCTATCATCCCTCCTCACCTCCATCCGCCCATCACCTCCCAGCCTCCGTCACTATTTACACTCTCCACTCCTCCATCTGCCTATCATCCCTGCTCACCTCGATCCAGCCATCACCTCCCAGCCTCCGTCACTATTCACACTCTCCCCTCCTCCATCTGCCTATCATCCCTCCTCACCTCGATCCGCCCATCACCTCCCAGCCTCCGTCACTATTCACACTCTCCCCTCCTCCATCTGCCTATCATCCCTCCTCACCAGGATCCACCCATCACCTCCCAGCCTCCGTCACTATTCACACTCTCCCCTCCTCCATCTGCCTATCATCCCTCCTCACCAGGATCCACCCATCACCTCCCAGCATCCGTCACTATTCACACTCTCCCCTCCTCCATCTGCCTATCATCCCTCCTCACCTTGATCCACCCATCACCTCCCAGCCTCCGTGACTATTCAGACTCTCCCCTCCTCCGTGTGCCTATCATCCCTCCTCACTTCGATCCGCCCATCACCTCCCAGCCTCTGTCACTATTCACACTCTGCCCTCCTCCATCTGCCTATCATCCCTCCTCACCTCGATCCACCCATCACCTCCCAGCCTCTGTCACTATTCACACTCTCCCCTCCTCTATCTGCCTATCATCCCTCCTCACCTCGATCCGCCCATCACCTCCCAGCCTCTGTCACTATTCACACTCTCCCCTCCTGCATCTGCCTATCATCCCTCCTCACCCCGATCCGCCCATCACCTCCCAGCCTCCGTCACTATTCACACTCTCCCCTCCTCCATCTGCCTATCATCTCTCCTCAGCTCGATCCGCACATCACCTCCCAGCCTCCGTCACTATTCACACTCTCCCCTCCTCCATCTGCCTATCATCCATCCTCACCTCGATCCGCCCATCACCTCCCAGCCTCCGTCCTATTCACACTCTCCCCTCCTCCATCTGCCTATCATCCCTCCTCAGCTCGATTCACCCATCACATCCCAGCCTCCGTGACTATTCACACTCTCCCCTCCTCCATCTGCCTATCATCCCTCCTCACCTCGATCCACCCATCACCTCCCAGCCTCCATCACTATTCACACTCTCCCCTCCTCCATCTGCCTATCATCCCTCCTCACCTCAATCCGCCCATCACCTCCCAGCCTCTATCACTATTCACACTCTCCCCTCCTCCATCTGCCTATCATCCCTGCTCACCTCGATCCAGCCATCACCTCCCAGCCTCCGTCACTATTCACACTCTCCCCTCCTCCATCTGCCTATCATCCCTCCTCACCAGGATCCACCCATCACCTCCCAGCCTCCGTCACTATTCACACTCTCCCCTCCTCCATCTGCATATCATCCCTCCTCACCCCGATCCGCCCATCACCTCCCAGCCTCCATCACTATTCACACTCTCCCCTCCTCCATCTGCCTATCATCCCTCCTCAGCTCGATCCGCACATCACCTCCCAGCCTCCGTCACTATTCACACTCTCCCCTCCTCCATCTGCCTATCATCCCTCCTCACCTCGATCTGCCCATCACCTCCCAGCCTCCGTCCTATTCACACTCTCCCCTCCTCCATCTGCCTATCATCCCTCCTCAGCTCGATTCACCCATCACCTCCCAGCCTCCGTGACTATTCACACTCTCCCCTCATCCATCTGCCTATCATCCCTCCTCACCTCGATCCGCCCATCACCTCCCAGCCTCCATCACTATTCACACTCTCCCCTCCTCCATCTGCCTATCATGCCTCCTCACCTCGATCCGCCCATCACCTCCCAGCCTCCGTCACTATTTACACTCTCCACTCCTCCATCTGCCTATCATCCCTGCTCACCTCGATCCAGCCATCACCTCCCAGCCTCCGTCACTATTCACACTCTCCCCTCCTCCATCTGCCTATCATCCCTCCTCACCAGGATCCACCTATCACCTCCCAGCCTCCGTCACTATTCACACTCTCCCCTCCTCCATCTGCCTATCATCCCTCCTCACCAGGATCCACCCATCAGCTCCCAGCCTCTGTCACTATTCACACTCTCCCCTCCTCCATCTGCCTATCATCCCTCCTCAGCTCGATCCGCACATCACCTCCCAGCCTCCGTCACTATTCACACTCTCCCCTCCTCCATCTGCCTATCATCCCTGCTCACCTCGATCCAGCCATCACCTCCCAGCCTCCGTCACTATTCACACTCTCCCCTCCTCCATCTGCCTATCATCCCTCCTCACCAGGATCCACCCATCACCTCCCAGCCTCCGTCACTATTCACACTCTCCCCTCCTCCATCTGCATATCATCCCTCCTCACCCCGATCCGCCCATCACCTCCCAGCCTCCATCACTATTCACACTCTCCCCTCCTCCATCTGCCTATCATCCCTCCTCAGCTCGATCCGCACATCACCTCCCAGCCTCCGTCACTATTCACACTCTCCCCTCCTCCATCTGCCTATCATCCCTCCTCACCTCGATCCGCCCATCACCTCCCAGCCTCCATCACTATTCACACTCTCCCCTCCTCCATCTGCCTATCATGCCTCCTCACCTCAATCCGCCCATCACCTCCCAGCCTCTGTCACTATTCACACTCTCCCCTCCTCCGTCTGCTTGACTCCCTCTTCACCTCGATCCACCCATCACCTCCCAGCCTCCGTCACTATTCACACTCTCCCCTCCTCCATCTGCCTATCATCCCTCCTCACCTCGATCCGCCCATCACCTCCCAGCCTCCGTCACTATTTACACTCTCCACTCCTCCATCTGCCTATCATCCCTGCTCACCTCGATCCAGCCATCACCTCCCAGCCTCCGTCACTATTCACACTCTCCCCTCCTCCATCTGCCTATCATCCCTCCTCACCAGGATCCACCCATCACCTCCCAGCCTCCGTCACTATTCACACTCTCCCCTCCTCCATCTACCTATCATCCATCCTCACCAGGATCCACCCATCACCTCCCAGCATCCGTCACTATTCACACTCTCCCCTCCTCCATCTGCCTATCATCCCTCCTCACCTCGATCCACCCATCACCTCCCAGCCTCCGAAACTATTCACACTCTCCCCTCCTCCATCTGCCTATCATCCCTCCTCACCTCGATCTGCCCATCAGCTCCCAGCCTCCGTCACTATTCACACTCTCCCCTCCTCCATCTGCCTATCATCCCTCCTCACCTCGATCCACCCATCACCTCCCAGCCTGCGAAACTATTCACACTCTCCCCTCCTCCATCTGCCTATCATCCCTCCTCACCTCGATCCACCCATCACCTCCCAGCCTCCGTCACTATTCACACTCTCCCCTCCTCCATCTGCCTATCATCCCTCCTCACCAGGATCCACCCATCACCTCCCAGCCTCCGTCACTATTCACACTCTCCCCTCCTCCATCTGCCTATCATCCCTCCTCACCTCGATCCACCCATCACCTCCCAGCCTCCGAAACTATTCACACTCTCCCCTCCTCCATCTGCCTATCATCCCTCCTCACCTCGATCTGCCCATCACCTCCCAGCCTCCGTCACTATTCACACTCTCCCCTCCTCCATCTGCCTATCATCCCTCCTCACCAGGATCCACCCATCACCTCCCAGCCTCCGTCACTATTCACACTCTCCTCTCCTCCATCAGCCTATCATCCCTCCTCACCAGGATCCACCCATCACCTCCCAGCCTCCGTCACTATTCACACTCTCCCCTCCTCCATCTGCTTGTCTCCCTCCTCACCTCGATCCACCCATCACCTCCCAGCCTCCGTCACTATTCACACTCTCCCCTCCTCCATCTGCTTGTCTCCCTCCTCACCTCGATCCACCCTTCACCTCCCAGCCTCTGTCACTATTCACACTCTCCCCTCCTCCATCTGCCTATCATCCCTCCTCACCTCGATCTGCTCATCACCTCCCAGCCTCCGTCACTATTCACACTCTCCCCTCCTCCATCTGCCTATCATCCCTCCTCACCTCGATCCGCCCATCACCTCCCAGCCTCTGTCGCTATTCACACTCTCCCCTCCTCCATCTGCCTATCATCCCTCCTCACCCCGATCCGCCCATCACCTCCCAGCCTCCATCACTATTCACACTCTCCCCTCCTCCATCTGCCTATCATCCCTCCTCACCTCGATCCACCCATCACCTCCCAGCCTCTGTCACTATTCACACTCTCCCCTCCTCCATCAGACTATCATCCTTCCTCACCTCGATCCACCCATCACCTCCCAGCCTCCGTCACTATTCATACTCTCCCCTCCTCCATCTGCCTATCATCCCTCCTCACCTCGATCCACCCATCACCTCCCAGCCTCTGTCACTATTCACACTCTCCCCTCCTCCATCTGCCTGTCATCCCTCCTCACCTCGATCCGCCCATCACCTTCCAGATCTTCCCCAGTTTCTCTCCCCTCCATCTGCCTCCGCGTGCCTATCATCCCTCCTCACCAGGATCCACCCATCACCTCCCAGCCTCCGTCACTATTCACACTCTCCCCTCCTCCATCTGCCTATCATCCCTCCTCACCTCGATCCACCCATCACCTCCCAGCCTCTGTCACTATTCACACTCTCCCCTCCTCCATCTGCCTGTCATCCCTCCTCACCTCGATCCGCCTATCACCTTCCAGATCTTCCCCAGTTTCTCTCCCCTCCATCTGCCTCCGCGTGCCTATCATCCCTCCTCACCAGGATCCACCCATCACCTCCCAGCCTCCGTCACTATTCACACTCTCCCCTCCTCCATCTGCCTATCATCCCTCCTCACCTCGATCCACCCATCACCTCCCAGCCTCCGTCACTATTCACACTCTCCCCTCCTCCATCTGCCTATCATCCCTCCTCACCTCGATCCACCCATCACCTCCCAGCCTCCGAAACTATTCACACTCTCCCCTCCTCCATCTGCCTATCATCCCTCCTCACCTCGATCTGCCCATCAGCTCCCAGCCTCCGTCAGTATTCACACTCTCCCCTCCTCCATCTGCCTATCATCCCTCCTCTCCTCGATCCACCCATCACCTCCCAGCCTGCGAAACTATTCACACTCTCCCCTCCTCCATCTGCCTATCATCCCTCCTCACCTCGATCCACCCATCACCTCCCAGCCTCCGTCACTATTCACACTCTCCCCTCCTCCATCTGCCTATCATCCCTCCTCACCAGGATCCACCCATCACCTCCCAGCCTCCGTCACTATTCACACTCTCCCCTCCTCCATCTGCCTATCATCCCTCCTCACCTCGATCCACCCATCACCTCCCAGCCTCCGAAACTATTCACACTCTCCCCTCCTCCATCTGCCTATCATCCCTCCTCACCTCGATCTGCCCATCACCTCCCAGCCTCCGTCACTATTCACACTCTCCCCTCCTCCATCTGCCTAACATCCCTCCTCACCAGGATCCACCCATCACCTCCCAGCCTCCGTCACTATTCACACTCTCCTCTCCTCCATCAGCCTATCATCCCTCCTCACCTCGATCCGCCCATCACCTCCCAGCCTCCGTCACTATTTACACTCTCCACTCCTCCATCTGCCTATCATCCCTGCTCACCTCGATCCAGCCATCACCTCCCAGCCTCCGTCACTATTCACACTCTCCCCTCCTCCATCTGCCTATCATCCCTCCTCACCAGGATCCACCTATCACCTCCCAGCCTCCGTCACTATTCACACTCTCCCCTCCTCCATCTGCCTATCATCCCTCCTCACCAGGATCCACCCATCACCTCCCAGCCTCCGTCCTATTCACACTCTCCCCTCCATCTGCTTATCTCCCTCCTCACCTCGATCCACCCATCACCTCCCAGCCTCCGTCACTATTCAGACTCTCCCCTCCTCCGTGTGCCTATCATCCCTCCTCACTTCGATCCGCCCATCACCTCCCAGCCTCTGTCACTATTCACACTCTCCCCTCCTCCATCTGCCTATCATCCCTCCTCACCTCGATCCACCCATCACCTCCCAGCCTCTGTCACTATTCACACTCTCCCCTCCTCCATCTGCCTATCATCCCTCCTCACCCCGATCCGCCCATCACCTCCCAGCCTCCATCACTATTCACACTCTCCCCTCCTCCATCTGCCTATCATCCCTCCTCAGCTCGATCCGCACATCACCTCCCAGCCTCCGTCAGTATTCACACTCTCCCCTCCTCCATCTGCCTATCATCCCTCCTCAGCTCGATCCGCACATCACCTCCCAGCCTCTGTCACTATTCACACTCTCCCCTCCTCCATCTGCCTATCATCCCTCCTCACCTCGATCCGCCCATCACCTCCCAGCCTCTGTCACTATTCACACTCTCCCCTCCTGCATCTGCCTATCATCCCTCCTCACCCCGATCCGCCCATCACCTCCCAGCCTCCATCACTATTCACACTCTCCCCTCCTCCATCTGCCTATCATCTCTCCTCAGCTCGATCCGCACATCACCTCCCAGCCTCCGTTACTATTCACACTCTCCCCTCCTCCATCTGCCTATCATCCATCCTCACCTCGATCCGCCCATCACCTCCCAGCCTCCGTCCTATTCACACTCTCCCCTCCTCCATCTGCCTATCATCCCTCCTCAGCTCGATTCACCCATCACATCCCAGCCTCCGTGACTATTCACACTCTCCCCTCCTCCATCTGCCTATCATCCCTCCTCACCTCGATCCACCCATCACCTCCCAGCCTCCATCACTATTCACACTCTCCCCTCCTCCATCTGCCTATCATCCCTCCTCACCTCAATCCGCCCATCACCTCCCAGCCTCTGTCACTATTCACACTCTCCCCTCCTCCATCTGCCTATCATCCCTGCTCACCTCGATCCAGCCATCACCTCCCAGCCTCCGTCACTATTCACACTCTCCCCTCCTCCATCTGCCTATCATCCCTCCTCACCAGGATCCACCCATCACCTCCCAGCCTCCGTCACTATTCACACTCTCCCCTCCTCCATCTGCATATCATCCCTCCTCACCCCGATCCGCCCATCACCTCCCAGCCTCCATCACTATTCACACTCTCCCCTCCTCCATCTGCCTATCATCCCTCCTCAGCTCGATCCGCACATCACCTCCCAGCCTCCGTCACTATTCACACTCTCCCCTCCTCCATCTGCCTATCATCCCTCCTCACCTCGATCCGCCCATCACCTCCCAGCCTCCGTCCTATTCACACTCTCCCCTCCTCCATCTGCCTATCATCCCTCCTCAGCTCGATTCACCCATCACCTCCCAGCCTCCGTGACTATTCACACTCTCCCCTCATCCATCTGCCTATCATCCCTCCTCACCTCGATCCGCCCATCACCTCCCAGCCTCCATCACTATTCACACTCTCCCCTCCTCCATCTGCCTATCATCCGTCCTCACCTCAATCCGCCCATCACCTCCCAGCCTCCGTCACTATTCACACTCTCCCCTCCTCCATCTGCCTATCATCCCTCCTCACCTCGATCCGCCCATCACCTCCCAGCCTCCGTCACTATTTACACTCTCCACTCCTCCATCTGCCTATCATCCCTGCTCACCTCGATCCAGCCATCACCTCCCAGCCTCCGTCACTATTCACACTCTCCCCTCCTCCATCTGCCTATCATCCCTCCTCACCAGGATCCACCTATCACCTCCCAGCCTCCGTCACTATTCACACTCTCCCCTCCTCCATCTGCCTATCATCCCTCCTCACCAGGATCCACCCATCACCTCCCAGCCTCCGTCCTATTCACACTCTCGCCTCCATCTGCTTATCTCCCTCCTCACCTCGATCCACCCATCACCTCCCAGCCTCCGTCACTATTCAGACTCTCCCCTCCTCCGTGTGCCTATCATCCCTCCTCACTTCGATCCGCCCATCACCTCCCAGCCTCTGTCACTATTCACACTCTCCCCTCCTCCATCTGCCTATCATCCCTCCTCACCTCGATCCACCCATCACCTCCCAGCCTCTGTCACTATTCACACTCTCCCCTCCTCCATCTGCCTATCATCCCTCCTCACCCCGATCCGCCCATCACCTCCCAGCCTCCATCACTATTCACACTCTCCCCTCCTCCATCTGCCTATCATCCCTCCTCAGCTCGATCCGCACATCACCTCCCAGCCTCTGTCACTATTCACACTCTCCCCTCCTCCATCTGCCTATCATCTCTCCTCACCTCGATCCACCCATCACCTCCCAGCCTCTGTCACTATTCACACTCTCCCCTCCTCCATCTGCCTATCATCCCTCCTCACCCCGATCCGCCCATCACCTCCCAGCCTCCATCACTATTCACACTCTCCCCTCCTCCATATGCCTATCATCCCTCCTCAGCTCGATCCGCACATCACCTCCCAGCCTCCGTCACTATTCACACTCTCCCCTCCTCCATCTGCCTATCATCCCTCCTCACCTCAATCCGCCCATCACCTCCCAGCCTCTGTCACTATTCACACTCTCCCCTCCTCCATCTGCTTGTCTCCCTCCTCACCTCGATCCACCCATCACCTCCCAGCCTCCGTCACTATTCACACTCTCCCCTCCTCCATCTGCTTGACTCCCTCCTCACCTCGATCCACCCATCAGCTCCCAGCCTCTGTCACTATTCACACTCTCCCCTCCTCCATCTGCCTATCATCCCTCCTCAGCTCGATCCGCACATCACCTCCCAGCCTCCGTCACTATTCACACTCTCCCCTCCTCCATCTGCCTATCATCCCTCCTCACCTCGATCCAGCCATCACCTCCCAGCCTCCGTCACTATTCACACTCTCCCCTCCTCCATCTGCCTATCATCCCTCCTCACCAGGATCCACCCATCACCTCCCAGCCTCCGTCACTATTCACACTCTCCCCTCCTCCATCTGCATATCATCCCTCCTCACCCCGATCCGCCCATCACCTCCCAGCCTCCATCACTATTCACACTCTCCCCTCCTCCATCTGCCTATCATCCCTCCTCAGCTCGATCCGCACATCACCTCCCAGCCTCCGTCACTATTCACACTCTCCCCTCCTCCATCTGCCTATCATCCCTCCTCACCTCGATCCGCCCATCACCTCCCAGCCTCCGTCCTATTCACACTCTCCCCTCCTCCATCTGCCTATCATCCCTCCTCAGCTCGATTCACCCATCACCTCCCAGCCTCCGTGACTATTCACACTCTCCCCTCATCCATCTGCCTATCATCCCTCCTCACCTCGATCCGCCCATCACCTCCCAGCCTCCATCACTATTCACACTCTCCCCTCCTCCATCTGCCTATCATCCGTCCTCACCTCAATCCGCCCATCACCTCCCAGCCTCCGTCACTATTCACACTCTCCCCTCCTCCATCTGCCTATCATGCCTCCTCACCTCGATCCGCCCATCACCTCCCAGCCTCCGTCACTATTTACACTCTCCACTCCTCCATCTGCCTATCATCCCTGCTCACCTCGATCCAGCCATCACCTCCCAGCCTCCGTCACTATTCACACTCTCCCCTCCTCCATCTGCCTATCATCCCTCCTCACCAGGATCCACCTATCACCTCCCAGCCTCCGTCACTATTCACACTCTCCCCTCCTCCATCTGCCTATCATCCCTCCTCACCAGGATCCACCCATCAGCTCCCAGCCTCTGTCACTATTCACACTCTCCCCTCCTCCATCTGCCTATCATCCCTCCTCAGCTCGATCCGCACATCACCTCCCAGCCTCCGTCACTATTCACACTCTCCCCTCCTCCATCTGCCTATCATCCCTGCTCACCTCGATCCAGCCATCACCTCCCAGCCTCCGTCACTATTCACACTCTCCCCTCCTCCATCTGCCTATCATCCCTCCTCACCAGGATCCACCCATCACCTCCCAGCCTCCGTCACTATTCACACTCTCCCCTCCTCCATCTGCATATCATCCCTCCTCACCCCGATCCGCCCATCACCTCCCAGCCTCCATCACTATTCACACTCTCCCCTCCTCCATCTGCCTATCATCCCTCCTCAGCTCGATCCGCACATCACCTCCCAGCCTCCGTCACTATTCACACTCTCCCCTCCTCCATCTGCCTATCATCCCTCCTCACCTCGATCCGCCCATCACCTCCCAGCCTCCATCACTATTCACACTCTCCCCTCCTCCATCTGCCTATCATGCCTCCTCACCTCAATCCGCCCATCACCTCCCAGCCTCTGTCACTATTCACACTCTCCCCTCCTCCGTCTGCTTGACTCCCTCTTCACCTCGATCCACCCATCACCTCCCAGCCTCCGTCACTATTCACACTCTCCCCTCCTCCATCTGCCTATCATCCCTCCTCACCTCGATCCGCCCATCACCTCCCAGCCTCCGTCACTATTTACACTCTCCACTCCTCCATCTGCCTATCATCCCTGCTCACCTCGATCCAGCCATCACCTCCCAGCCTCCGTCACTATTCACACTCTCCCCTCCTCCATCTGCCTATCATCCCTCCTCACCAGGATCCACCCATCACCTCCCAGCCTCCGTCACTATTCACACTCTCCCCTCCTCCATCTACCTATCATCCATCCTCACCAGGATCCACCCATCACCTCCCAGCATCCGTCACTATTCACACTCTCCCCTCCTCCATCTGCCTATCATCCCTCCTCACCTCGATCCACCCATCACCTCCCAGCCTCCGAAACTATTCACACTCTCCCCTCCTCCATCTGCCTATCATCCCTCCTCACCTCGATCTGCCCATCAGCTCCCAGCCTCCGTCACTATTCACACTCTCCCCTCCTCCATCTGCCTATCATCCCTCCTCACCTCGATCCACCCATCACCTCCCAGCCTGCGAAACTATTCACACTCTCCCCTCCTCCATCTGCCTATCATCCCTCCTCACCTCGATCCACCCATCACCTCCCAGCCTCCGTCACTATTCACACTCTCCCCTCCTCCATCTGCCTATCATCCCTCCTCACCAGGATCCACCCATCACCTCCCAGCCTCCGTCACTATTCACACTCTCCCCTCCTCCATCTGCCTATCATCCCTCCTCACCTCGATCCACCCATCACCTCCCAGCCTCCGAAACTATTCACACTCTCCCCTCCTCCATCTGCCTATCATCCCTCCTCACCTCGATCTGCCCATCACCTCCCAGCCTCCGTCACTATTCACACTCTCCCCTCCTCCATCTGCCTATCATCCCTCCTCACCAGGATCCACCCATCACCTCCCAGCCTCCGTCACTATTCACACTCTCCTCTCCTCCATCAGCCTATCATCCCTCCTCACCAGGATCCACCCATCACCTCCCAGCCTCCGTCACTATTCACACTCTCCCCTCCTCCATCTGCTTGTCTCCCTCCTCACCTCGATCCACCCATCACCTCCCAGCCTCCGTCACTATTCACACTCTCCCCTCCTCCATCTGCTTGTCTCCCTCCTCACCTCGATCCACCCTTCACCTCCCAGCCTCTGTCACTATTCACACTCTCCCCTCCTCCATCTGCCTATCATCCCTCCTCACCTCGATCTGCTCATCACCTCCCAGCCTCCGTCACTATTCACACTCTCCCCTCCTCCATCTGCCTATCATCCCTCCTCACCTCGATCCGCCCATCACCTCCCAGCCTCTGTCGCTATTCACACTCTCCCCTCCTCCATCTGCCTATCATCCCTCCTCACCCCGATCCGCCCATCACCTCCCAGCCTCCATCACTATTCACACTCTCCCCTCCTCCATCTGCCTATCATCCCTCCTCACCTCGATCCACCCATCACCTCCCAGCCTCTGTCACTATTCACACTCTCCCCTCCTCCATCAGACTATCATCCTTCCTCACCTCGATCCACCCATCACCTCCCAGCCTCCGTCACTATTCATACTCTCCCCTCCTCCATCTGCCTATCATCCCTCCTCACCTCGATCCACCCATCACCTCCCAGCCTCTGTCACTATTCACACTCTCCCCTCCTCCATCTGCCTGTCATCCCTCCTCACCTCGATCCGCCCATCACCTTCCAGATCTTCCCCAGTTTCTCTCCCCTCCATCTGCCTCCGCGTGCCTATCATCCCTCCTCACCAGGATCCACCCATCACCTCCCAGCCTCCGTCACTATTCACACTCTCCCCTCCTCCATCTGCCTATCATCCCTCCTCACCTCGATCCACCCATCACCTCCCAGCCTCTGTCACTATTCACACTCTCCCCTCCTCCATCTGCCTGTCATCCCTCCTCACCTCGATCCGCCTATCACCTTCCAGATCTTCCCCAGTTTCTCTCCCCTCCATCTGCCTCCGCGTGCCTATCATCCCTCCTCACCAGGATCCACCCATCACCTCCCAGCCTCCGTCACTATTCACACTCTCCCCTCCTCCATCTGCCTATCATCCCTCCTCACCTCGATCCACCCATCACCTCCCAGCCTCCGTCACTATTCACACTCTCCCCTCCTCCATCTGCCTATCATCCCTCCTCACCTCGATCCACCCATCACCTCCCAGCCTCCGAAACTATTCACACTCTCCCCTCCTCCATCTGCCTATCATCCCTCCTCACCTCGATCTGCCCATCAGCTCCCAGCCTCCGTCAGTATTCACACTCTCCCCTCCTCCATCTGCCTATCATCCCTCCTCTCCTCGATCCACCCATCACCTCCCAGCCTGCGAAACTATTCACACTCTCCCCTCCTCCATCTGCCTATCATCCCTCCTCACCTCGATCCACCCATCACCTCCCAGCCTCCGTCACTATTCACACTCTCCCCTCCTCCATCTGCCTATCATCCCTCCTCACCAGGATCCACCCATCACCTCCCAGCCTCCGTCACTATTCACACTCTCCCCTCCTCCATCTGCCTATCATCCCTCCTCACCTCGATCCACCCATCACCTCCCAGCCTCCGAAACTATTCACACTCTCCCCTCCTCCATCTGCCTATCATCCCTCCTCACCTCGATCTGCCCATCACCTCCCAGCCTCCGTCACTATTCACACTCTCCCCTCCTCCATCTGCCTAACATCCCTCCTCACCAGGATCCACCCATCACCTCCCAGCCTCCGTCACTATTCACACTCTCCTCTCCTCCATCAGCCTATCATCCCTCCTCACCAGGATCCACCCATCACCTCCCAGCCTCCGTCACTATTCACACTCTCCCCTCCTCCATCTGCTTGTCTCCCTCCTCACCTCGATCCACCCATCACCTCCCAGCCTCCGTCACTATTCACACTCTCCCCTCCTCCATCTGCTTGTCTCCCTCCTCACCTCGATCCACCCTTCACCTCCCAGCCTCTGTCACTATTCACACTCTCCCCTCCTCCATCTGCCTATCATCCCTCCTCACCTCGATCTGCTCATCACCTCCCAGCCTCCGTCACTATTCACACTCTCCCCTCCTCCATCTGCCTATCATCCCTCCTCACCTCGATCCGCCCATCACCTCCCAGCCTCTGTCACTATTCACACTCTCCCCTCCTCCATCTGCCTGTCATCCCTCCTCACCTCGATCCACCCATCACCTCCCAGCCTCTGTCACTATTCACACTCTCCCCTCCTCCATCAGACTATCATCCTTCCTCACCTCGATCCACCCATCACCTCCCAGCCTCCGTCACTATTCATACTCTCCCCTCCTCCATCTGCCTATCATCCCTCCTCACCTCGATCCACCCATCACCTCCCAGCCTCTGTCACTATTCACACTCTCCCCTCCTCCATCTGCCTGTCATCCCTCCTCACCTCGATCCGCCCATCACCTTCCAGATCTTCCCCAGTTTCTCTCCCCTCCATCTGCCTCCGCGTGCCTATCATCCCTCCTCACCAGGATCCACCCATCACCTCCCAGCCTCCGTCACTATTCACACTCTCCCCTCCTCCATCTGCCTATCATCCCTCCTCACCTCGATCCACCCATCACCTCCCAGCCTCCGAAACTATTCACACTCTCCCCTCCTCCATCTGCCTATCATCCCTCCTCACCTCGATCTGCCCATCAGCTCCCAGCCTCCGTCAGTATTCACACTCTCCCCTCCTCCATCTGCCTATCATCCCTCCTCTCCTCGATCCACCCATCACCTCCCAGCCTGCGAAACTATTCACACTCTCCCCTCCTCCATCTGCCTATCATCCCTCCTCACCTCGATCCACCCATCACCTCCCAGCCTCCGTCACTATTCACACTCTCCCCTCCTCCATCTGCCTATCATCCCTCCTCACCAGGATCCACCCATCACCTCCCAGCCTCCGTCACTATTCACACTCTCCCCTCCTCCATCTGCCTATCATCCCTCCTCACCTCGATCCACCCATCACCTCCCAGCCTCCGAAACTATTCACACTCTCCCCTCCTCCATCTGCCTATCATCCCTCCTCACCTCGATCTGCCCATCACCTCCCAGCCTCCGTCACTATTCACACTCTCCCCTCCTCCATCTGCCTATCATCCCTCCTCACCAGGATCCACCCATCACCTCCCAGCCTCCGTCACTATTCACACTCTCCTCTCCTCCATCAGCCTATCATCCCTCCTCACCAGGATCCACCCATCACCTCCCAGCCTCCGTCACTATTCACACTCTCCCCTCCTCCATCTGCTTGTCTCCCTCCTCACCTCGATCCACCCATCACCTCCCAGCCTCCGTCACTATTCACACTCTCCCCTCCTCCATCTGCTTGTCTCCCTCCTCACCTCGATCCACCCTTCACCTCCCAGCCTCTGTCACTATTCACACTCTCCCCTCCTCCATCTGCCTATCATCCCTCCTCACCTCGATCTGCTCATCACCTCCCAGCCTCCGTCACTATTCACACTCTCCCCTCCTCCATCTGCCTATCATCCCTCCTCACCTCGATCCGCCCATCACCTCCCAGCCTCTGTCACTATTCACACTCTCCCCTCCTCCATCTGCCTGTCATCCCTCCTCACCTCGATCCGCCCATCACCTCCCAGCCTCCATCACTATTCACACTCTCCCCTCCTCCATCTGCCTATCATCCCTCCTCACCTCGATCCACCCATCACCTCCCAGCCTCCGTCACTATTCACACTCTCCCCTCCTCCATCTGCCTATCATCCCTCCTCACCAGGATCCACCCATCACCTCCCAGCCTCCGTCACTATTCACACTCTCCCCTCCTCCATCTGCCTATCATCCCTCCTCACCTCGATCCACCCATCACCTCCCAGCCTCCGAAACTATTCACACTCTCCCCTCCTCCATCTGCCTATCATCCCTCCTCACCTCGATCTGCCCATCACCTCCCAGCCTCCGTCACTATTCACACTCTCCCCTCCTCCATCTGCCTATCATCCCTCCTCACCAGGATCCACCCATCACCTCCCAGCCTCCGTCACTATTCACACTCTCCTCTCCTCCATCAGCCTATCATCCCTCCTCACCAGGATCCACCCATCACCTCCCAGCCTCCGTCACTATTCACACTCTCCCCTCCTCCATCTGCTTGTCTCCCTCCTCACCTCGATCCACCCATCACCTCCCAGCCTCCGTCACTATTCACACTCTCCCCTCCTCCATCTGCTTGTCTCCCTCCTCACCTCGATCCACCCTTCACCTCCCAGCCTCTGTCACTATTCACACTCTCCCCTCCTCCATCTGCCTATCATCCCTCCTCACCTCGATCTGCTCATCACCTCCCAGCCTCCGTCACTATTCACACTCTCCCCTCCTCCATCTGCCTATCATCCCTCCTCACCTCGATCCGCCCATCACCTCCCAGCCTCTGTCACTATTCACACTCTCCCCTCCTCCATCTGCCTGTCATCCCTCCTCACCTCGATCCACCCATCACCTCCCAGCCTCTGTCACTATTCACACTCTCCCCTCCTCCATCAGACTATCATCCTTCCTCACCTCGATCCACCCATCACCTCCCAGCCTCCGTCACTATTCATACTCTCCCCTCCTCCATCTGCCTATCATCCCTCCTCACCTCGATCCACCCATCACCTCCCAGCCTCTGTCACTATTCACACTCTCCCCTCCTCCATCTGCCTGTCATCCCTCCTCACCTCGATCCGCCCATCACCTTCCAGATCTTCCCCAGTTTCTCTCCCCTCCATCTGCCTCCGCGTGCCTATCATCCCTCCTCACCAGGATCCACCCATCACCTCCCAGCCTCCGTCACTATTCACACTCTCCCCTCCTCCATCTGCCTATCATCCCTCCTCACCTCGATCCACCCATCACCTCCCAGCCTCCGTCACTATTCACACTCTCCCCTCCTCCATCTGCCTATCATCGCTCCTCACCTCGATCCGCCCATCACCTTCCAGATCTTCCCCAGTTTCTCTCCCCTCCATCTGCCTCCGCGTGCCTATCATCGCTCCTCACCAGGATCCACCCATCACCTCCCAGCCTCCGTCACTATTCACACTCTCCCCTCCTCCATCTGCCTATCATCCCTCCTCACCTCGATCCACCCATCACCTCCCAGCCTCCGTCACTATTCACACTCTCCCCTCCTCCATCTGCCTATCATCCCTCCTCACCTCGATCCACCCATCACCTCCCAGCCTCCGAAACTATTCACACTCTCCCCTCCTCCATCTGCCTATCATCGCTCCTCACCTCGATCCGCCCATCACCTTCCAGATCTTCCCCAGTTTCTCTCCCCTCCATCTGCCTCCGCGTGCCTATCATCGCTCCTCACCTGGATCCACCTATCCCCTCCAGCTCTTGCCCCACCCCTCTCCCTCAACTTTTGACTCAAGCTACTTCTCACTCACTGTTTTAGTCCTGATGAGGATTGAATACTTTTAATGTCATTTCCAGTAAACAAGTGTAAAGGAGAACATAATAATTGTTATTTCATATCCAATGAAGCCTTAAAAACACAAAATACAGAGAACACAAAATATAAACAACACAGAGGCTGTGTAGAAGAAGGGCCAGAGTCACGTCTGCTTTATGAGGATACTGAGGTCCTTTGGAGTACACAGGCCTCTCCTTCACATGTTCTGCCTGTGTGTTGTCAGCAGTATTATCGTCTATGCGGTGGTGTGCTGGGGCAGTGGCATCCACATGGGTAATGCAACAGGCTCAATAAACTGATTGGAAAGGCTGGCTGTGTTCCAGGAGTTAAACTGGACACACTGGAGGCTGTGGTAGAAAAGCCTGGCAATCCTGGGCAATGTTTCTCACCCTCTGCATGCCACCTTGCCTGCACAGAAGGGCACTTTCAGTAATAGACCAAGACAACCGTGCTGCTCCAAAGTGCGCTATATGAGGTCATTCCTACCCTCGGCCATTAGGCTCTATAATGAGTCAACCTATAGCCAGGTCAGTGATGACCCCTCTGTTAGACTGTCATTAACTTCTGTTTACCAGGGCTCTGTTTAAGCTCTGTTTACCACACCCTGCTATTGTGGACACCTTTGCAATACTGGTGCGATACTATCATCTTGTACATCTTAATTTTAAGGTAACTTTTTTTTTAACTCTTTCTTACTTCTTTTCTAATATTTGTACATCTGTGCACTTGTAATGCTACTGTGACACCAATTTCCATTTGGATCAATCAAGTATCTATCCAATAATAAAAAGACAATAAATTGAAATATGTAAGTAGCTTATATACATTGATTGTGTGTCCATAAAGTGACACTGGGCACAGGAACGTCTGTAAGTAAAGGTGACTATGACAGGAAATGATAAAGTCGTGGTGGTTGGGGGTGTGGAGGGGTGAGTTAGTGGGTGGAGGTGTTGATCAGTTGGGCAAGTAACTGTTTTTGAGTCTGGTGGACCCGGCATAGCCTCCTCCCTGATGGGAGTGGGCCAAACAGTCCATGAGTAGGGTGTGTGGGATCCTTCATGATGTTACTGGTCCTTTCTGGATCTACGTTCTTGATGGTGGGTAAGCTGCTGCCAGTGCTGGATTGGACAGTTTTGACTTCCCAATGTAAAGCCTCCCTGTCCGGTCCTGTCCCACCAGAAATGTTGACTGTCCATTTCCCTCCGCCCATGCTGCCTGACTCGTTGGGGTCCAACAGTAGTGTATCTTTGTTCTGGATTCCAGCACCTGCGGCCTCAAGTGTCTCCAATTCATAGATCTCTTCAACCTAACAGAAAATCGACCTGTTATCTTTGTAGAAAGTACTTTCAGTTGCAATAAAATATGTTACCAATTATTTCTCAAAGAGCTGCACCCTCATCTCCGAATCAATAAGATGTGGCCTCACACCCTGTTTTCAAGGCTTAGTCAGAAACTCCAAGAATGATGATTCCAATGTGGGAGTGCTTAATGGGCAGTGGAAAGGTTCATGATGTCCTAAGATAAATGCAAGTCATACCTTTCACAATCTCAAGAGAAAGAAAGTAAATTTATTATCCAAGAACATGTATGTCACCATATAGTACCCCGGGATTCATTTTCTTGTGGACATTCAATGGTTTCATTTAATTTCAGAGTATGTATACAGCTTGAATTTCTTATTCTCCGAAGACATCCACGAAACAGAAAATATCCCAAAGAATGAATGACAGAAGGATTAGAACCTCAAAGCCCCCCTCCCCACTCCCACGCACAAGCATCAACCCTCCCCCTCCCCCCACTCTCCAGAAAAAGCACCAACGCCCCCGCACCCAATCTCCCACAGTAAATACAAAGAAACACAATGGAATCGCACCAGCAGGTTCAGGAACAGTTGCTACCCCTCAATCATCAGGCTCTTGTATCAAATGAGATAACTTCACTTGGCCCATCGTTGAAATATTCCCACAACCTATGGACTCACTTTCAAGGTCTCTTCATCTCATGTTCTTGATACTTATTGCGTATTTATTTTATTATTATTATTATTATTCCTTTCTTTCTGTATTTTCACTGTTCGTTATCTTGTCCACACTGGTTATATGCCCTAGTTGGGTGGTCTTTCATTGCTTCTGATATAGTTATTATTCTATAGTTTTATTGAGTACGCCCACAAGAAAATGAATCTCAGGGTTATATATGGTGAAATATACGTACTTTGACAATAAAAATTTACTTTGAATCAATGAAATACCACACACAATTCAGAGTAGATATGTCATCATGAACAGCTCCGGGATTTATTTTCTTGCAAGCATTCACAGTAGAACAAAAAAGTACATCAGAATCAATGACAAACTACACACAAGTAAAGATTAACAAGCAATCAATGTGCAAAAGAAGTCTAATAAAAATAATTAAGTAATTTAAGATTCAAAGTACATGTATTACGCAAGTGTATGTACAGATTACAACTTGAGATTTGTCCTCCTGCAGGCAGCTACAAAACAAAGAAACACCATAGAACCCATTCAAGAACATATCAAACATCCGACGCATAAAAAAAGAATGAATTGTGCAAACAGCAAAAAGCGAGCGAACAACACAGAATATCGAATATCAAACCAGGAGTCTGGGAGTCTTCAGTTTAGTTCAGTTCATACTCATTAGAGTCCTTGAAAGTAAGTCCGTAGGTTGTGGAATCAGTTCAATGTTTAGGTGAGTGAAGTAATCCACAGTGGTTCAGGAGCCTGATGGTTGTGGGGTAATAACTGTTCCTGAACCTGGTGGTGTGGGACCTGAGGCTCATTGTGGTGAGTGAAGTTATCCACACTGGTTCAGGAGCCTGATGGTTGAGGGGTAATAACTGTTCCTGAACCTGGTGGTGTGGGACCTGAGGCTCATTGTGGTGAGTGAAGTTATCCACACTGGTTCAGGAGCCTGATGGTTGAGGGGTAATAACTGTTCCTGAACCTGGTGGTGTGGGACCTGAGGCTCATTGTGGTGAGTGAAGTTATCCACACTGGTTCAGGAGCCTGATGGTTGTGGGGTAATAACCGTTCCTGAACCTGGTGGTGTGGGACCTGAGGCTCCCGTACCTCCGGGTGCTGAAGTTTCCTCCCACGTTCCAAAGTTTGCTCGGGTTAGTGAGTTGTGGGTATGCTATGGTGGCACCAGAAGCGTGGCGACACTTGTGGGCTGCCCCCTGAACATCCTCAGGCTGTGTTGGTCGTGTGTTTCAATGTACACGTGACAAATAAGGCTGAATCTAATCGAATCAATCTACAAATAGATTACGTGTTCTTTTAACTCATTATAACTCATATATTGTTGCTTGCTTGATATTGAAAGTAACTGCGCTTTGATAGCAATGAATTAGCAAGAAGGTGCTCAGAAAGATTTCAGGCATTAACAGCGTCCTGTTATGTCACCATGGTAATGTGGTGGTTAGCACAATACTATAACAACACCAGTTCCCGCTGCTGTCTATAAGAAGTTTGGATTTGCACCCCATAAGCATGTGGATTTCCTCCTACATTCCAAAGATGTACAGATTATTAGGTTAATTGGTCACATTGTTGTAGTTGGACCAGAAGGGCCGATACCAGACATCCCACCTCTCCCAGAAGTTCCGGGAGTCTCCCGCATATTAATAGCAGCTCCCTGATGCTCGCAACTTATATACAGTACAATATCCCGGAAATGAGAGGGAGAGTGGGAGCAAGAGCGAGCATCCTGATTGGTCTCTCTTTGTGCTAAGTAGACCTATCAGTTTTCTCTGTGGGCGGGCTTTACAGTCGACATCTGTCTCTCCATCAGTTCAGTTTAGTGTCCTGCACCGCCATGGCAGAGTGTTTCAAAAAAAGAAAATATAAAATGTACGTCACCCCAGACGACACTAAAATGTACCCCCGCCTAATAGGGGTCAAAAATAATGACAGTGTTGCTCGTTGCACTGTTTGCAACAGTGACTTTTCTATTGCCCATGGTGGGTTAAGACTGTAAAAGACATGTTGAG
Organism: Mobula birostris; assembly: GCF_030028105.1. Taxonomy (NCBI): domain Eukaryota; kingdom Metazoa; phylum Chordata; class Chondrichthyes; order Myliobatiformes; family Myliobatidae; genus Mobula; species Mobula birostris. Next base: position 107,199,427 of record NC_092381.1, read on the forward strand.
GTGAGTTTAACAGGTGTCATTCGTTCATTAGCATAGCTAACGTTATTTAAACTAGCTGGCCGGCTGCTAAGGAGCTACTCTATTGATGTCCTACGTGATGAGGCCAAACTCCCTGTAGACGTGCTTAAAGTTGTAATAGAATTAAAAATGACTCCATGATAATATATAAGTACATATTTTAATGTCACATTTTCTGCATATACCCAGTTTACAGACTACAGATTAGACAAAATCACTAAACAAAGTATTACATAAGACAATATAACAAGGATACACCTTATGCTTTTATTTCTTTTAGGGACCACAACATATTAGGGAGGCTAATCGCAGGGAAGGCTGCTCAAGTATTTCACAGTTCTTTTCAGCAGAGCCACATCACAGTACAGGAAAGTTTGCAAAAGAAATAGAAAAGCTATTTGCATTAGCGTTGAGATTGCCAACAAAATATTCAACAAGGAATATATATATATATATGTGTGTGTGTGTGTGTGTGTGTGTGTGTGTATAAATAGTTTCAATATGTGTCAAATAAATTGTTGTGTTCTTTCATAATCAAATGTCCCGTATACATGCACTCTTGGAGGTCGACAAGGTGGGGGGAGGGGTATATGGGGTTGCAGGGGTGCTACCTCCCTGAACTGAGTTTTTGCAGGGTGGGATGTCTGTGATACTGTGCTGTATCTCTAAATGAATAACATTTATATAGCACTTTCACTGTTGTGTTAAAATATCCTGAGGCATTTCACATGGCTGAAACTTAGGACATGCAATGGACATGGAGATTCACAAGAAGATGGGAAATTGATGATTTCTGAGACGGTTGTAGAGCTGGGGGAGATTAAGGACATAGGGAAGATGAAAATATGGAGGGACTGCTAACTATAACGGAACAATTATTCAATATACTGTACTTCACAAATGTCTTAGGCACATATATATATAGTTAGGGCACCTAAGACTGTTGTACAGTGCTGAATTTGTCAATGTGGAATGATTTGTAAATCTGGCAGGGCAAAGGAAGTTGGGAAAGGTGAGGCTGGAATGCCATGAAAGAGGTGTGGGACAGGTGACAGTGTAGGAGTGTTAGGGGCAGGGAGCAGTATGGGTGAAGACAAGGTCATTTGATTCCAAACAGTTGGTTTATTGATTATTACAGAATGTCTCTCCAGTGCTTCCCGTTTACTCCCCTCTCTCTTCCCCTTTTTCAACAATGATTCCCCCCTCCCTGTCCCCTTCCCACTCTCAGTCCACAACAGAGACCCGTATCAGAATCGGGTTTATCATCACTCACACACGTTATGAAATTTGTTTTCTTTTTGCCAGCAGTACAGTGCAATACATAAAATTACTACAGTACTGTGCACAAGTTTTAGGCATCCTAGCTATATATGTGTGCATAAGACTTTGCACAAGAGTTCACTGGGCAGTGAGAATGTGAGAATGTATCTGACCTAGGCAGCAGTGGTTTGGCTGACCAACTTACTGAGGACAGATTGGACTTTCATGTGCAGTTTTGGTCACCTACCTACAGGAAAAAATGAGGACTTGAAGATCAGAATCCTCATAGCATTCTTGTAAAGACCAGAGTTACAGGGAAAGGTTGAATAGGCTAGGACTTTATTCCTTGGCATGTAAGGAGTTTGAGAGGAGATATGAAACCCCTTTTTATTGGGTGTCGCTAGAGATGTGGCTCGTTAGCCCCTCGCTAACAGCCACAGGACCCAGTTGAGCGAAAACCACCTTTCTCAGACTCCATATGTCTAGGGTAGATATCACCTGGGTCCCGGCAAACCCGTGAAAGGTTGTCTTGCCCACCCGAACCACGATTTGTGTGAATGCTGTGTCACTTACTGCTCCCATGCAATCTGTATGCAGACCGTACACTGTAAACAGTTATAAAAAAAGTATATTTAAGAATGTTAACTTAACCGAACAGTTATTAAAGAAAAGAAACAGTCAAATGTGCACATAAGTTGGAGCTTATGTTGAAGTTGTCTTTAACTCACACGCTGGACTCTCAGTCTGTGTGAAAGCACACACCACCTTCCAAATGTCACTCGAAATCCATCTCGAACAAACAAGCTGTCCCACGGGAGTATTGGTCGTTCCTCCTCGAGGCCATTCCTCTGCACAAAGTGCCTTGTGCAACAGGGATAGCTTGTTCAGCCACCTTCCCTCCTGTCTTCTCCCAGCTCCCGCCAAAAAGACCTCGACCCACACCAGTGCCCGTCACAAAAACCTCTCCGCCCAGCGTTCTCTAGAACCGTCTCCCAATTCCACCACCCTGATTGGATGACACCGTATTCCTAAGTCAAACAACAAAGCCCAGGCAGGCTTAAAACAGAACTCTTACAGAACTGCTAAAGTGAAATATTTACAGCATAGCGGCAAAAATCTTCACCAGGGCATTACAGGTAGACAAAATGATGAGGGGTATAAATAGGGTAAATGCAAGCAGGCTTTTTCCACTGAGGTTGGGTGACACTAGAGCCTGAGGTCACAGGTTAAGGGTGAAAGAAGAACATGAGGGAGAACTTATTCACTCAGAGGCTGGTGAGAGTGTGGAGCGAGCTGCCAGTGGAAGTCGTGGATACGGGTTCAATTGTGATCTTTGGATAGGTACATGGATGGGAGGGATATGGAGGGCTATAGTCTGGGTGCAGGTTGATGGGACAATGCAGAGTAGATAGATTGAAGGGCTGTTTCTGTGTTGTAGTGTTCTATGACTGTATGACAACGCCGTGAATATTTGCAGATCCCACCACACAGGACATAGTTAGTGCAACGGTCAATGAAACCTTCAGATATACTTATCAAGGAGCAACACACAACACATGTCCAATCCGATGAAGGGTCTTGACCCTAAACATTGACCGTCCATTTCCTCCAGCGATGCGGCCAGTCCCAACGAGTTCCTTCAGCGTATCACAGAAACCAGTCTCCCCTCGATGAACTCTGTTCTTTACTTCTTACACAGTGGTTAGCAAAATTGCTCTATACAGTAGAGCCAGTGATCACTGATCGGGGTCTGTCTGTAAGGAGTTTGTACGTTTTCCCTGTGACCATGTGTGTTTCCTCTGGTTTTCTTCCACATTCCAAGGACATACAGGTTAGACAGTGAGTTGTGGGTATACTACGTTGGCACTGGAAGCGTGGAGACACTGCAGGCTGCCCACAGCACATCCTCATACTGTGTTGGTCATTGACGCAAAACACTTTTCACCGTATGTTACGATGTCCATGTAACAAATATCTTTCATCTTTTCTCCTGTGTTACTCTGGATTCCAGCATCTGCAGTCCCATGTGTCTATCGAAGAGTTGTTTAGAGAAGATTTTCCCACCAAAACGAGCAATAAATAAGAGACAACCACAAATAAATCCCTGAGAGAATTCAGGAGAGAACCTATTCACCTAGAGTTATTAAAATACAAAACTTGTTTCGAGATTCTTCACCCTAGAGTACTGCGGACCCACTCATTGTCTGTATCCCAATCCCATTTCAATATAAGTGGAACTGGAATTGGTTGTTTAGTGCCACATATAGCAAAATAGAGTGAGAAGCATATTGTTCTTACAGATCAGATCATTACACAGAGCATTGAGGTAGAACAAGGTAAAACAACAACAGAATGGGACAACAACGGAAACTGTAACAGTTACAGAGAAAGGTAAATGATAAAGCGCAAGCTCATAACTGGGTAGATTGTGTGCTCAAGAGTTCAATTTAACATATTTGGGAACCATTCATAACTGAGAGGCAGAAGTTGTCCTTGAGGCTGGTGATATGTGCTTTCAGGCTTTTGAATCTTCTGCTGGTAATTCCAACCCTCCCCGCCCCATTCCCCATTCCCCATTCCCCATTCCCTCTCACACCTTCTCTTCTTACCTGCCCATCACGTCCCTCTGGTGCTCCTTCCCCTTCCCTTTCTTCCATGGTCTTCTGTCCTTTCCTATTAGATTAACCCTTTTCAGCCCTTTATCTCTTTCGCCAATCAATTTCCCAGCTTTTTAGTTCACCCCCTTCCCCTCTCCTGGTCCTATATAGATACCTATTATCTGCCACCTTGTACTTCTTCCTCCCCTCCCCCACTATCTTATTCTGACTCCTTCCCCCTCCCTTTCCAGACCTGATACTTTATACTTTATACTTTATTGTCACCAAACAATTGATACTAGAACGTACAATCATCACAGTGATATTTGAATCTGCGCTTCCCACTCCCTGGATTACAAATACTAAATATTAAAAATATTAAAAATAGTAAAAATTAGTAAACATTAAAAATTTAAATTATAAATCATAAATAGAAAATAGAATAATAGAAAGTAAGATAGTGCAAAAAAACGGAGAGGCAGGTCCGGATATTTGGAGGGTACGGCCCAGATCCGGGTCAGGATCCGTTCAGCAGTCTTATCACAGTTGGAAAGAAGCTGTTCCCAAATCTGGCCGTACGAGTCTTCAAGCTCCTGAGCCTTCTCCCGGAGGGAAGAGGGACGAAAAGTGTGTTGGCTGGGTCGGTCGTGTCCTTGGTTATCCTGGCAGCACTGCTACGACAGCGTGCGGTGTAAAGTGAAGATTGGTTTGTGTGATGTGCTGCGCCGTGTTCATGATCTTCTGCAGCTTCTTTCGGTCTTGGACAGGACAACTTCCATACCAGGTTGTGATGCACCCCAGAAGAATGTTTTCTACGGTGCATCTATAAAAATTAGTGAGGGTTTTAGGGGACAGGCCAAATTTCTTCAGTTTTCTCAGAAGTAAAGGCACTGTTGAGCCTTCTTGGCAGTGAATTCTGCTTGGTTGGACCAAGTCAGATCACTTGTGATATTGACTCCAAGGAACTTAAAGCTTTTGACCTGTTCCACTTGCGCACCACCGATGTAAATTGGGTCGTGCGGTCCGCTACTCCTTCTGAAGTCAACAACCAATTCCTTCGTCTTGCTGACGTTGAGGAATAGGTTATTGTCTTCGCACCATGCCACCAGGTTCTTAATTTCCTCTCTGTACTCAAACTCATCATTACTCGAGATACGGCCTACAATTGTTGTGTCATCAGCAAACTTATATATTGAGTTTGATGGAAACTTGGCTACACAATCATGGGTGTACAGTAAGTACAGCAGGGGGCTGAGTACACAGCCTTGTGGGGCACCGGTGCTCAGAGTGATTGTAGAGGAGAGCTTGTCCCCTATTTTTACAGCCTGGGTCCTGTCTGTGAGGAAGTTGAAGATCCAGCTGCAATTCTGAGTGCTAAGGCTCAGGTTCCGGAGCTTAGTAATCAGTTTATTTGGAATGATGGTATTAAAGGCAGAGCTGTAGTCAATGAAAAGGAGCCTTACGTATGCATCTTTATTCTCCAGGTGTTCTAAGGAGGAATGTAGGGCCAGAGAGATGGCATCTGTCGTTGACCTGTTGCTCCGGTAGGTGAATTACAAAGCATCGAGGTTGACCAGTAGGCTGTGGTTGATGTGTGCCATAACCAATCTCTCGAAGCACTTCATAGCAATTAATGTCAGAGCCACAGGTCGATAGTCATTCAGGCATGCCACCTTGCCCTTCTTCGGCACTGGGATTATCTTTGCCTTCTTAAAACACGAGGGGATCTAAGACTGAAGCAAGGAGCAGTTGAAGATGTCAGCGAGCACTCCAGCTAGCTCGCTTGCACAGGCCCGGAGAACCTGTCCTGGGATGCCATCTGGGCCCGTCACCTTCCTCGGATTTATCTTCAGGAAGGTCCTTCTAACGTCCTCCTCAGTGACGATGAATCTCGATGCCACCAGGTCCGGTTCATCCGGAGGGAATACGTAGAATACGTTTAGTTCGTCAGGAAGAGAAGCGCCACAGTTATTGATATTCCCAGCCTTTTCTTTGCGCCAAGTGATCTCATTTAGACCCTGCCATAGTCTACTGGCATCCCTTTGGTTAGCCTGGGCTTCCAACTTGGCTCGATATTGCCTCTTGGCGCCCTTAATGGCTTTCCGGAGTTCACACCTGGATTCCGTGTAGCAACTGGTATTCCCGGACCTAAAAGCCACAGCACTAGCCTTTAAAAGGGACTTAACCTCATAATTCATCCAAGGTTTCTGGTTAGGGAATACCCGGATTGTCTTGCGAGACATACAGTCCTCTGTGCATTTCCAAATAAAGTCCATGACAGCTGAGGCATACTCTTCGAGCTTAGCTGCCGAGTCCTTGAATACTAACCAGTCCACCGATTCAAAGCAGTCACGGAGGACCTCATCCGTTTCCTCCGTCCAACGTGACACTACTTTTGACACCGTGACCTCCCGCTTCAGTTTCTGTTTGTAAGCCGGGAGGAGGAGTACAGCCTGATGGTCTGATTTTCTGAAATGAGGTTGTGGGACAGAACGGTAGGCATCCTTGACTGCTGTGTAGCAGTGGTCAAGTACATTCGGGCCTCTAGTGGGGCAGGAGACATGTTGGTGTAACTTTGGCAGTGCCTTCCTGAGGTTGGCCTGGTTAAAGTCCCCGGCTGTAATGAGCAAAGCCTCTGGATACCTGGTCTCAAGTTCACTGATGTTGGCATACAGTATGTTCAGAGCACACTCCACGTCCGCCTGGGGGGGAAACGTAGACCGCTGTCAGTATGACCGAGGTGAATTCCCGTGGCAGATAGTAGGGACGACACTTCACCGACAGGTGTTCCAGGTCCGGGCTGCAGGAGCTTGTCAGTGCCATTGTGTCAGAGCACCACCCAGTGTTGATCAGTAGGCAGACACCACCTCCCTTCGTCTTGCCTGAAGACGCTGTGCGGTCCATCCAATGGATCGAAAATCCCTCCGATCAGATGGCACAGTCGGGGGTGGCAGGAGAGAGCCAGGTCTCGGTGAAACAGAATACACAGCAGTTCTGCATCTCCCTGCAGTAGGTGAGTCTCCCTTTAAGATCATCCACCTTGTTCTCTATGGCTTGCACATTAACTAGTAGGATGGTGGGCATAGGGACCCTGAGGCCTCTCAGCTTCAATCTGACCAGCAACCCAGCTCTTTTCCCATACTTCCTTGGTAAATAGTGCATCTTTCCAGGTTTCCATCGATGCAGTGTGTTGAAGGGCCTCAGCCCAAACCATTGACTGTTCACCCATGTCCATAGATATTGCCTTGACCTGCTGAGTTCCTTCAGCATCTTGTGTGTTTCTTTGCAGTCATATGTTGAGCAGTTGCTGTACTGAGCTGTGGTGCATCCAGACAGGATGCTTTCTGATGTTCATTGATAAAAACTGGTAAGACTGAAGATGTGCTGTATTTCTTTGGTCTCCTGAGGAAGTAGAGCCATGGGTGATGTTGCTCAGCTGTGACATCTACTTGGTCGGATCAGGGCAGGCTATGGGTGATATTCAATGCTAGGAACTTGAAGCTCTCAACACTCTCAACCTCAACACCATTGATGTGGACAGGAGCCTGTTCACCGCAACCCCCACCCCACCCACTGCCTTCCTGAAGTCTACAGTCTATGACTATTTAACTTCAAAACATAAAACCACGAAAAACACAGCCGGGAATAACTCATTGTTGTATATTTAATATTTTAGTCATTTTTGAGTTATCTTGTGTGTGTGTGTGTGTGTACACACACACACACACACACACACACACAAACACACACACACACAAACACACACACACACACACACACAAACACACACACACACACACTCACACACACACAAACACACACAAACACACACACACACAAACACACAAACACACACACACTCACACACACACACAAACA